>NC_041057.1:476004-621004 GCF_900634775.1 Gouania willdenowi | reverse complement strand
CCTGAGAATGATAGTTTCACATCATAATTCTGACTGAGTGTGTATATATTGTTGTCCTCTTGGGTTAAATAGTTGTATCTTGTTTGTGTTGTAATTATGAACAGTTTCAGTGATGAGCTCCAGGCCATGGTGCGTCTCCTGGCCCCTGACTGTGACGTCACCTTCATCCTGTCCCAGGACGGCAGCGGTAAAGGAGCCGCTATGGTGACGGCCGTGGCCCAGAGGCTAGCACTGCAGTCCCACCTGTTGGAGGACAGCGATGGAGACAGTGAGGAAGAGGACTGACAACGTTCTAGAACAGAGCTGTCAAACTCACTTTAGTTCAGGGGCCAAAATATGGACCAGTTTGACCTGAAGTGGGCCACAGAAAAAGAGGAAAGTCAACATTAATGTGCCCTGGTTTACACATATAAATAATGTATAAATGATCAAATATGTGAGTATATCAGTCCCTGCAGGATCTTCACTTAAATTTCCCTCATTTTGGGAATTTTGTGGAATAATTTGGGGAAAAAATGAGTCTGTTCAACAATTTGAGATTAAAAATGATATAAGAACTGGAAAATTGAGCTCTGCAAATATTGTGGATTATAATTTTCATATTTGGAGGGGCTATCTTAGTTGATCTCATATATATATGTGTGTATGTGTGTATTTTAGGGTTTTCAGGAGATATCCACAACTGAATTAGTTGGTAATTTACATAATGTTTCATGTATTTTCTATCATTTTTACTTTTGTGAGAAGGGCCGAATTTGATGCTCTAAAGGGCCAGAATTGGCCCCCGGACCTTGAGATTGACACATGGGTTCTAGAACTTTAAAAAGTGCAATAAAATCCTGCATCGTTTTGCTGACATTTGACTTTTTCTCCTTTTTTTAATCAAACTTTAATTAACTTTACCTAAAGAACTAAAGTTCAAACACAAATAAAAAGTATTTTTCCCTTTTTTAAATTTAAACTGTCATTTATTTTCTCACAAAATCCTCCCTCAGGCCCAATTAAATACTCCGACGTCCCAGATTTGGCCTGCGGACCTTAGATTTAACTCTCTTTATGTTACACGTCATAATATCTTGTAATAAATCTCTCTTTCTGGTTCCTTGTTGTGAGGCGCCCTCTGCTGGTGGCAGCTAGTCACTGCAGCTCTGACGTCACAGACATTTGGCGCATAAACGATGACGTCAAGATTCAAAGTGAAAGTTTAAAGTCTTGTTTACACAAACTGCACCAATGTTGAAAAACTATTTTATTGTTTTATAGACGTTTTGTTTGGAGTCGTCATCACATCTTAACAGCATCACCATTTCACTCACAACACTCAACAGTTACTTTTCTCTTTCTGAGATAAAGTGTAAATTAACTGTAAAACATTCACTTACAGACATTAGAAGCTGAACTACAGACTCATTCATCAACATTTAACTTTAAAACATTATTTTAACTTGCATAAGATCTCGTTATTACGTTTTTATTAGAAGGTAGATATAAGCCAATACCGCCCCCTGCTGTTAGAAGTGTGTAGTGACAGTTTGCTGCTGTTTCCGGTCATGGAAACAAAATGAAAACATTCTGATACAATCCTGAATGACTTCATTTTAATTGAATAAAACATAGACGAAATACAAAAGTAAAATATGAACAAAATATTTTTAGAAAAGAGTAATTATTGGCTGGAAATAAATAAATTAATAAAAAAAAAACTTGTCAGATGTTTCAAGTAAATGTTTTTATTAATAGGGACATCTTAATCAAACATATAGATTTTATCTGAAAAAAGAAATATTTAACTCATTTTTGGGTTATTTTGTGTAGTCCCCCCGGAAGAGCTGGAGGAAGTGGCCGGGGAGAGGGAAGTCTGGGCCTCCCTACTGAGGATGCTGCCCCCGCGCCCCGGAAACGGCTAAGCGGGAGAAGATGGATGAATGGATGTGTAGTTTTTTTTTCTGTTGCAATTTTCGTGTATTTTTCTGGAATTTTGTAATTTGTTGTGTATTTAATTTGTTCACATAAATTAGATAGTTTATATCTTTTTATTTGTCTCTTAGTTCTACGTTTATCACTACTGTAGAAACCACATTACATTACATTTGTTGCTTAATAATAATAATAATAATAATAATAAGAAGAAGAAGAAGAAGAAGAAGAAGAAGAAGAAGAAGAAGAAGAAGAAGAAGAAGAAGAAGAATTTGTTCCATCCCAGTGGTTCTGCTCCCATCATAAAGTGCAGTTTGATTTCCACAAACCGTGGAAACAGTGTTGGCAGACTCTTATTTTGAAAAAAAAATTCTGTTTTGGCGCACTGTTAATTATAAGCGAGTGTATTTCGGTGTGTGTGTGTGTGTGTGTGTTTGTTTGATTTAAACCCCAGCCGAAGCTAAGCTCCGCCCCGCGTGTTGCGTTTCAGTCGGAAATACGTCACCGCCTTGAAAAGATGCTTTAACATTAACTTCTTCTTTTCTCTCTTCTAAACTTTGGCAACGCCTCTATCCAGTCACTGTATTTATTTATTTTTAAATACAGAAATTCGGTTTGTTTTTTGTTTTTGTTTTTAAATTCAAATTTATTTATTTAATTTTTTGCTCCACCTTCTGGTGCGTTTGTTTGTGTGTCGGCGAGTCCCGGCGGTGTAACCGGAGAGGGGCCTTCCACAGAGGGAATGCGGGGCTACAATGGAGCACAATGCGATACAGGTAAAGATATATTTAATATTTTTAATTTAAACGTGGCTCCGTGCGGTCTGCCGCGGTTTGGCCTTCGCTCCGGTGAAGCCTCGGTGTCTCCTGGGCTCCGTGCCCGGCCCCGGGCGGCTTCGGGCGGGCTCATTTCATTGAGTTTGGCCCGAATTATTGTTTGGCCATATCAGCCCTGGAGCCAGCGGAGTTTAACTCACAACTTTATTCAACTTTTCTCCCCATTCTTCGTCCTGCTGTCCCCCCTCCACCACAGGATGATAATATCTCTCCTTATATTTCATTCTTTTTTATTGTAAATAAGCAGGTTTCCGTGGCGGCGTGGAGCGGCCGTCCGCTCGCCTTTCTTTTTTCACCTCCAATATCTGCTGAATATCGCTGATATTTCTCGGTGTTAATGATTAATTTCTTTGTGTGTCGTGTCGTCTCAGTGTCTCTGTTCCTACCAACCCCCACCCGACACAGAACAGCCACATTAACCAAATAAAATCCCAAAATAAATTAAAAAAACAGGCCTTTTTTCCCTCCCTCCTCCACCCTAAAAAAAAAAATAAGACCAAACTTTCCAAGCGTCACTTTCCACACGGTTGAAGATAAAAATAAAATAAAATGAAATAATAATAATAATATTCGACGTCGCTGATGTTTGAATTAATTAGTTGGTATATTAGTGTTAGATCTGAGGGAACATGAGGCCTGAGAATAGGAAGCATATTGATAATATTCCACCTCCACCCCCGACATTTTGTCTCCAACCTAATTATTGGCGCAGCTCAGGCCGGAATGTGTTCATATATTTGCGGAGTAGTAGTTTTTTTTTTTTTTTTGTTTTTTTTTTTACTTTGAAATACGGATGAAAAACATTTTTTGGAGGAGAATCGACGCCCAAATGTGCGCGAGGACACGTCTGCATCGCCTTTGTGTTTAAATATTCATTTATTGCAGTATATTGAGTTTATTTGTGCTCTCTGTGCTGCTGCTGAACTTGTGTGAATAACAGGAAACAGCCAAGGTCACAAAATACATAAATACATACACAGCTCAGTGTTCATTACATTAATACACAGTTTTTATTCATGAATTCCTCTTTTTATTTCTCCTGCTCACGTCTCATAAACTGGTTTGACTGAACCACAAATATCACGAGAACTGACGCAGGCAGTGCAGATTAAAGGGTTTCCATCTTAAATTCCTCTGTGTGTGTGTGTGTGTGTGTGTGTGTGTGTGTGTGTGTGTGTGTGTGTGTGGGTGTGTGTGTGTGTGTGTGTGTGTGTGTGTCTCAGATTATATTATGTGGTTTTTATTTTCCTGCACAGCAGCAGTCTCTCCCCCAGAGCCTCAAAAAGGAAAAAAAACAGGCAAAGCAGAATATTGTGTGTGTGTGTGTGTGTGTGTGTGCTTTCATTATTTAATCTCTCTGTAATTATGATAAGTGTGGAGTTTAAATTACTACAGCATATTAGGGCCACATTAAAATAAATCTGAGCGCTACCAGATTAAAGTTGTAATAGTTTGAGAATAAATTTGTAAATTTATTTGATTAAAGTCATAATTTTATGAGAATAAAGTTGTAGTTTTATTTACAAAAATAAAGTTGTAGTTTTATTTACAAAAATAAAGTTGTAGTTTTATTTACAAAAATAAAGTTGTAATTTTACTTAAAAAATAGTCATAATAGTTTGAGAATATAAATGTAATTTTGAGATTAAATTCACAATTTCTTTATTAAAATCGTAATATTTAAAGAATGAAGTCATATAATTTTATTAGAATAAAGTCATAATTTTATGAGATTAAATTGATAATATTTTGATATTAAAGTAGTCATTTTATTAGAATAAAGTTGTAGTTTTATTTGATTAAAGTCAACATTTTGAGAATTAGTCAATGTTATGATAATAAAGTCGCAATTTTATTAGATTAAAGTCATAATATTTCAAGAATAAAGTTGTAATGTTATGAGAATAAAATTATAATTTCATTAGATTAACATTGTCATATTTTGAGAATAAATCTTGTAAAATTGATAATTCCCAGTGTAAGTGAACACAACTAACATTGAAATCTCTGAAGTCGACCACTTCCTCCGCTTCCTCCTCCACAATAAAAGAGACAACCGTGTGCAAAGTGTCTTTAGTCTTCAGTCTGTTCGGATTTATATTTGACTCTCATAAAATTACAATTTTATTCTCAAAATATTAAGATTTTAATCTGGTAGTGCTCAGATTATTTATGTATTTTAACGTGTCCCTAACACGCCGTCGTATTAAAGCACAGATAGTTCCTTTTTTGTTTTTGTGAATTCACTAATTTATTCCAATGTGAAGCTGCTTTCTGTGCGTTTTCCCCTAAATACGTGAATAATTCAAACACATCTGAATATTTAATATATAAAGATATGTTTTTTCAGCTATTTCTTTTATGGGTCACTGACGTATAAAAAGAGTTTTAATTTAACCTGAAAACACACAAATAAAAAATCTTTCTCAGAGCCAATGAGGCTTTGTTTGGAAACCAGGAAACTGATTTATTTCAAAATAAAAGACAGTAGCTAGGACGGAAACAGAGTAACTTCCAAAAGGTTTATTTCATGTTAGTAAGGTCTAATCTGATACAGGACTAATAAAATAAATGTGAATAGATTTAGTCATTTTAAATATTAAAAAACATAATATTAGGACTTAATAACAGACATAATTTAGTAACATTTAAAATAAATGAATCAAAGTGAGCACATATATACTAAATTACTACATATTTGGTTTATTTTTATAGATTAAAAAATATATTTAAATAAATACAGTTGGACAGAATAATTAGGTGTCACATCATTGGCCCTTTGTGTGTTTTATACATTTATGAAAATAAAAAAATATGACTTAAGAATTTTGCTATAAATAAAAATACAATGTATGAAATAAAATATTATTTAAAATACTGTGATAACAGAAGATGATGAATGACGTTTTAGGATTTCACAGCATAATATTTCATAAAATGTTTATGAATATTATGATGGAAATAAAAAAAAAAATAGAAAAACAAATCCCATACAGGACTATATTGGAACTAAAAGAGGGCAGACAATGAATATGAAATTTAAAATATTTGAACACTTTGAATAACAGAATAAATTACAGAAGTCATCTCTTTTATATTTTTAAATGTAAGTTACTACATATTCGGAATCTTTTTATGTAATAAAGCCTTTTTTAACTAAAACACATGCAGTTTGTTGGACAGAATATGTTGGTGTCACGTCATGGACCAGATATAATAAAGATTTTCTGCTTTGTTTGTCGATGTTTTTTGTTTTTGTTTTTTTTACTTGAATTTTTCATTTACATTTTTAAAAAATAAGACACTTTTATGAAATGAGTAAATGTAAAATAATATTATTATTTTGCCAATAAATTTGTAAAATACATGAACCCAATCAGTTTAAAAATGTTTGTGAAAGATATTTACAGGTTTTCTTTCCTTATAATGTGGCTTTTTATTTAATATATTTTTCCAATGTATTGACACGTATTACACTGTCAGCTGTAATTATTAATAATTATTTTCTAGCTGATCTGAATATTGGCCTCAGACTTTAAACCAAATTTATGAAGTGAAATAAGTTCATTTTTGTTCAGATAAAATCAGAAAAACTCTGGAAAACTACTGGAATAAGTGTGTTGATTGACATTAAAGTATTTTAGAATTGTATTTGTTTTAAAAAGCTAAAGTTGAGTTGAATGTCGACTGCAGTCTGTAGGACGTAAATGTTAACAAATAAAATCAGTGTAAATCTTTTTCTGTTGTTAAATGAATGTGTAAAGTAGAATAAATAGATTTTCTCACGCTATCGACTGAACGACTGCTACGTTGTGTAAAATGTTGTGTTCAAGGTCTGTTGGAATTTGAAGGTTTTTTATTGCTTAAAGAATGTGACATGTTCATCACTTATAAACCATTTCTACCACTTTTACACCTAATGTCACGTATGTTGACCCATTATTGTCACTTTTAACCTCTTTTCACCAGATTTCATCATTATTTTTGCCATTTTAACCACATTCACCATTTGTCATGAACATTATTTACCAATTTAAATGAATTGTTTCAATATTGACACTTTTTTTACCACATTTTCTGTCTGTTTTTGTTCATTTTAACAACTTTTAACTAATCTCTGGTTTTTAAAATCCCATTTCACCTCCTTTTCCACCATTTTTGGTCAGTATTTATTTTTTGTAATTAAGTAAATCTTTTGTTTTTTACAACACACTGAGTGTTTTTGTGTCTTTAAATTATATTTGGAGGAAACGCATAATTTATATAGAGTTAATTGGTACAACTTGGTATCAAAAATGTTCAATTATATCTTCATTTATTTTTAAGTTTTATTTCTTCAAATACCTACATTTTGGTTCTAAATGATAATTTGTTCATAATAAACAAGTGATAAACTTGTGAACTTTTGTGATTTTACGCTCAGATGTCTTATTGTGTCTAATGTGTGTTATTTTTTTTGATTTATTCTCTAAATATTTTTCAATCATTTTTTTATTGAACACGTACAGATACAAACAAAAAGGCACCTTTTCACATTAATACAGATTATAGACGAGGTAAAAGACATAAAGCACAAAAAAAGAACCAAAGGGCTAAAAAAAATAATTAGGTTATTGAATTAAATCAATTTATTTCATAAAATAAACAAGTAAGAGGCATTTCTGCCATGACAAAAATATAAAGAACTAGTGACAAAAAGATTAAACTCGTTCCTCCAGTGGATCAAAATAGGCTTTATAAATATAATATTTACATAACAAAACAATAGTATTCACACCAATATCAACATCTTATCAACAAACAAACCAAATGTTACATCTGATACAGTGAACATATGAAATTGTATCACTTTTGATCAGAGTAAATGTACAAAATGACAGAAAAATACACAAAACAAAAGCAAGAATACATTAAAGAATTACAGCATTGTAGGAAAATACAGTAAAAGACGAGAGAAGAACACAGAAAATGCACACAATCACAACAAAAATTAACAAAACGAGCAAGACAACAACAAACACCGAATGACAGAAACACATTAAAAATGACTATAAAAACACTTTATTCTTTCCTGTATTAATGCTCAGATCACTCATTATTCTAATGCTGACATGAATGTTGATCATGTGACCCTCTGATCAGCTGTAGATAGAAACTAACTGTGAACATCTCTTATAACTGTACTATGACTGACACACACATCCCTCTAACGTGTTATTGTGTGTGTGCTCAGTGGTGTGGCGCCCCCTCCTGTCAGCGAGGCAGCTATGCGTTCTATAAGTCGGTGAGCGGGCGCTGTCGTCCTGACGGCCCCCTGCAGGTGTGGAGGTTGGGAGAGTTCTACTTCATCCGCTGTGGCCCCCAGGAGCCCGTGTGCATTGCTGAGGTGATCACACTGGATCTATAGGTGGATCTAAAGGGATCCACTGACCACTGACACATCTCTTCTTCTTCTATGCTCAGGTCACTCTACTGTGGGAGGACCAAACACAGCGCCACCTGCTGGCCAGTGCCAGGCTCTACTTCCTGCCTGAGGACACACCAAAGGGGCGGACCACGGAACACGGAGAGGTGCGTAATGCTCCGGCTCCGCCCCTTAGGGCAGTTATAATTACGTTTTCAACTTTCAATTACGATTACAGTTACCAGCATTTTTTCCAATTACAATTTTTTTTTTATCCTGAGAAAGTCAATTACAATTACGTTCTCAATTACTAAAGTTCAATTACAATTAATCACAATTATTGAGCCTGAAATAAATAACCTAATACAAGTTAGCGTTCCTCTTGTGTTAGCTTTCTGTTAGCATCTCTAATGCTAACGTGTCCTAAATCTGCTGTAAAATAAACTAAAAACAATTATCTATCATCTCATTTATTTACTATCTATTGATTACCTTGTTAGGCTTCATTATCAATGAAAATATAAGAAGTAGAGCTGAAAGAGACTCTCGTCCAATCACAGCTCTGATGAATCCAGAAACGGCGCCGAGGAGAAAATAAAGCCAAGTCACTCTCTGGTTAATGTAGAGCTGATGAACGGGAGTCAGAGGGGGCGTGTTCATCAAGGAACTCCAGACTTTATTCTCCATCCACCCACACTTCTCTATAACCCTCTGACATCACAGTGTAAACGCTGAGTCACACCTAAATACATCTGACCAGAAACACCTTCCCATCACAATGTTCCACCACTTCACAGTCACTGGGTGAATTATGAACGTGAAGCCCCTCCCCTAAATGCGCGTCCCGAGCATCTTCGACACTGGTGAGAAACGTCTGTATTCAATGATCACAAGCGTCCAACAACGTGCGTGAGGCACGATTTTGACGTCTGAAACGCGTTTGGTGTGAACGTACCATAACATGGTTCCCCAGTTTTGTGTTAAATTGTAGTTATAAAACTTTCATGGTAATTACAATTAAAGTCAATTATCTGAACTCAATTACAGTTTATTTACAATTACGGCAGCAGCAGATTTTTTAAAATTACAATTATAATAATGCCATAATTGTAATTAATTATCAATTACGCAATAACAATTATAATTGACCCCAACCCTGAATGCAATTATGACGTAATTATACAATTAATATATAAATATATGGGTATAGTGACGTAAGAAAGGCTCAGACGTTCACACCATAAATATTAAAACCAATATATTCATTGATTATGAAACCTAACAAGGTAATCAATAGATGAGAAACTAATTAGATGATAGATATTATTTATTTGTGTATTTTACAGCTGATTTAAGACATGGATCAAACTGAGCCGTTAGCATTAGTGATGCTAACAGAAAATTGATAAATGAAGATGTAATTTAAAAATGTAATTGTGTGTGTGCGTGTGTGTGTCAGGATGAGGTGGTGGCCGTGTCCAGGAAGATGGTGGTGCGCGTGGAGGACCTGGTGCGGTGGTCGTGTGAGGAGCCGTTTGGGTGGAGTGGTAGCACCTGCAGCGTCCTGAAGGAGGCGCCGTCGTGCACCAACGGATTCTGCACCCAGAGCGAGGGTGACGACATTGTCCAATCAGAGGAGAGAAGCGAGACGCTCAAAGACGAAGCTGAAAGTAAGAAAGACTTTGTAGTTTAAAATCAGTTTGACCATCAGACCACTCCCTCCTGGTCGTCATGGAGATGCCCTCGTGGTTCTGTTCTCATTTTGTGTGCGTGTGTGTGCGTGTGTTCAGATGACCTGCAACAGCATCAGGACGTCAAAGTGCTCAGCTACCCCCAGTATTGCCGCTTCCGCTCCCTGCAGAGGCGGCTCCAGGAGGGGGCCCGCGGCCCGGCTCTGGTGGACCCCCACCTGCTGGCGCTGGGCGGAGTCAAAGTGCTGCCCTCCACCCGCCTCATGTACTGCAGAGACACCTTCAGCCACCCGACGCTGGAGAGCAGCGCCAGCTTCACCTGGCAGTTCAGTAAGTCTTCTCTAAGCTCCGCCCCCTGCTGGAGGGGGCTGGGACACGTGATTTATATAGCGCTACATTGAAGTCGTCTCAAAGCGCTTTACAATATCAGCTCATTTACCCATTCACACACCTGTGCTGCCATGCAAGGCACTGGTCAACCACTGGGAGCAACTTTGACACATAGACAGACTGGGATCAAACCCTCAACCTCTCAATCAGAAGATGACCCCTCTACCACCTGAGCCACGGTTATCAAAGCGATAGCTATGACCCTATGAAATGATAGCCCCACTCCTTTACCCTTTGACCCTGCACACCCTATGTGCTAAGCTAACGAAACGTGGACGGGTCGCTCTATGCTAAGCTAACGAAACCTGGACGGGTTGCTCTATGCTAAGCTAACAAAACATGGACTGGTCGCTCTGTGCTAAGCTAACAAAACATGGACTGGTCGCTCTGTGCTAAGCTAACAAAACATGGACTGGTCGTTCTGTGCTAAGCTAACGAAACGTGGACTGATCGCTCTATGCTAAGCTAACAAAATATGGACTGGTCACTCAGTGCTAAGCTAACAAAACATGGACTGGTCACTCTGTGCTAAGCTAACAAAATATGGACTGGTCGCTCTATGCTAAGCTAACAAAACATGGACTGGTCGCTCTGTGCTAAGCTAACAAAACATGGACTGATTGCTATGTGCTAAGTTAACGTAACATGTGGACTGGTTGTTATGTGCTAAGCTAACGTAACATGTGGACTGGTTGCTATGTGCTAAGCTAACGTAACATGTGGACTGGTTGCTATGTGCTATGCTAACAAAATATGGACTGATCGCTATGTGCTAAGCTAGCGTAACATGTGGACTGGTCGCTATGTGCTAAGCTAACGTAACATGTGGACTGGTCGCTATGTGCTAAGCTAACATAACATGTGGACTGGTTGCTATGTGCTAAGCTAACGTAACATGTGGACTGGTTGCTATGTGCTAAGCTAACGTAACATGTGGACTGTTGCTATGTGCTAAGCTAACGTAACATGTGGACTGGTTGCTATGTGCTAAGCTAACGTAACATGTGGACTGGTTGCTATTTGCTAAGCTAACGTAACATGTGGACTGGTTGCTATTTGCTAAGCTAACGTAACATGTGGACTGGTTGCTATGTGCTAAGCTAACGTAACATGTGGACTGTTGCTATGTGCTAAGCTAACGTAACATGTGGACTGGTTGCTATGTGCTAAGCTAACGTAACATGTGGACTGGTTGCTATTTGCTAAGGTAACAATATGCCAGGGCTCGAAACTGCGACCAAATTTGTTGTATATGCGACTATTTTTTCAGTGTGCGAGTCTGGTCGCATATGTGTGAGTGCATAGGGTGACCTTTTTTTGAAAATGCAAGAGGAAACTACTTCGTCTTGTTGAGTCTTCCTCCTGTGAATCAGGGTCCGACATGGACACTATACGCACTGCCATGTCACCAAACACACACTGCTGCAACACCAACACTGGGGAGAGACACAGTCCGTGCTGCGTTCAAGGACACTGGGACAAACAAACACTGGGGACAGGCGTCTGGGCACGTGGAACAACAGAGCGAGTGGAGGGGCGGGGTAGAGTGCGCTGAGCTCACCGAGCATAGTGACGGAGCACATGTGGGGCACGTTTTTCCTGCACCTGTGACTAACCTTAAGTTTTAAATCCCTGGTAAGAAACTAAACCAACAAAAACACTATTTCTGGAAGAAAATACAGATTTTAATTGTGTGGGAACAGATTCATTTAACCACCAATGTACAGGTTAAATATGTATGTTTTACGTGTGGCAAGAAATGAGTAATTAGCATGTGTTGATCACATGATCATGTGTTATTATATTCATGTTACTTTTTTATAGACTTTCATATACATTAACTATAAAAATCTTCTTTATAAACAATGTGTTCATATAAACTGAGATGTGTAAGAATTTGAAGAAGAAAGATATTGTTTTATTTATTAATGTGAATTTATTTTATTTTAAACTGTTTTTAAGTTTCCATTTACATGATCAATATAAATTAAATCAAACATTATTCTATATAATTATATATAATGTAATCCACTGTATTGTCTTCATAGAGAAGGTATTTATGGCTCCAGGAGGACTTTAATCCAGGTGAGATGAGGTTCAATGGTTCCTTGTAGAGTAAAGGTTACAGACCCCTGACCAGGGGAAGAGGGTTAGGAGACCCCACTATCAGAGCTGGACCCTAATTTAATTCATGGTGAAACAATGCAGATGATAAGTTGGTTATGTTACTGTTAAATTAATTCATGTACAGTATTTCTGTAAAATAAAAAAACAGAAAATGATAAAATGATATTAAATAAATGACCTGTTATTTCAGCCACTGATTGTTGCAGAAAAACTTAATATTGACACTAAAACATTAAAACATTTAGACAATATATCTCGAGTCATTGTCAATCTTTACTTCATACAAAACTACAGTACATTATTTAAGTCCATTATCAGCATGTGTGGCTATGCTGATGAATCATTTTTGCTAAACTAATCTAAACACGTCAGACTGGTTGCTACATGCTAAGCTAACAAACATCTTTCTCATCTTTTAGTTAAAGCTGCGTGTTGATGTTTGTACGTTTAGGAACAGATCTATTCATTAGAAGTGTAAAATGATTGGTAAAAAGTGTAAATCTAACATTGTCTGTATCTCCAGCAGAATGTTCGTCTGTCAGCCTCCGAGGTCGACCTCGTAAGAGAAGAGGGCGTGACTGCAGAGACTCGCCGACCTCGGGTCATTCAGAGTCGTGGATCGAGAGGATGAAGGTGCGTTTGTTTGTCTGATCAAAAGGTGTGGCTGAGTGATGTCACAGTGATGTCACACTCCTTTAACCTCTTCAGGTCAGCTTGTCTTGTCAACTATTCATTTATTATTTTATGTGTTGATGTCAAAGAACATTAAACTGGGTTGTGGTCAATTACATTTTCAATTACAACTCAGTTATGATTACTGTGACTGGCATTTTTTCCAATTACAATTAAATTTTCCATAATTTTTTAGTTACAATTAATCACAATTACTGATCCTTTAATAAATAATCCTTATTAAAAATAACCTTCCTCTTGTGTTAGCTTTCTGTTAGCATCACTAATGCTAACGGCTCAGTTTGACCCATGTCTTAAATCAGCTGTAAAATACACTAATAAATATTATCTATCATCAAGTTAGTTTATCATCCATTGATTTCCTTGTTTGGCTTCCTAATCAATAAATATATTGGTTTTAATATTTATGGTGTGGGTGTCTGAGCCTTTATGTCTCTATACTCATAGATTTGGTTCCACCACTGGTTTGCATTTAAATAAATTGTAAATTTGTTTTTATGGAATTTCCTTGACAATTACAAATAAAAAGTCAATTAAACAATAGCAACAGATTTTTTTCATTAACTTTACGTCACAATTATATTTAATTATCAATTATGCGATTACAATTATAATTAACCCCATTTCTAAATGAATCTGTTGTTTTAATTAACATGAAATAAATCTTTTGGAAGTTACTCTGTTTCTGTCCTAGCTACTATCTTTTATTTTGAAATAAATCACTCTTAACAGTTTTTTCATTTCCAAACATAGCTTTGTTAGCTCTGTGATAGATTTTATAGTTCTGTTTTAATGGAAGTTGCTGCTCATGACATGATATACGTTAGCTTAATTAAATTATACCTTAAAACTGGATGTTTATTGAGCATGTTTTTACTGTGACTGTGTCCTAATAGTCCCTCCTATCTCCCTATCCACCTTTCCTTAACCTAGTGGAAAACGTCACTGGGTTAAGGAAAGGTGTTAGAGAGGAGTTAGGAAAAGGACATCACGTTTCTTTTGACAATCAGACACACTTCCACTAGGTGACGTAATAATCTGACGTCTGCTGTGGTGAAAGAACAGCTCATTTCTAACACTTTCCACTGATATAATCTCATAAATCATAAGGTTTGAATATAAATCAAAGGAAAAGAGGTTACCATGGCTACGAGGAACTAAAGGTAAACTAAAGAAAGTCACATAGAGAATGGTTGATCACACTCACCTTCTACTCATTAATTATGATGAATAAAACATCATGTTGATAAAAATGTCCAGTCAGTTATAATCTGATAATGTTTAACATATAATAATATAAGGGTTTAGATTATTAATTTAAAGTTGTTTAAGGCATATTATTGCATTGGTAACTGACATGATTACTTGTGTGGTGTCCCTGTCTCTTTAAATGTGGGTCATTATTATGTGGTCTCCTTTGGTAGAGGGTGCATCAGTGTTTCCTAGGATAAGGAGGTTATAAAGGAAGTTTCTGAGAATGTATGATTCTTTTGAAATCCATAAAAATCCCTAACTAGTCTTTTACTATGGTCTACTGCTGGTGGTCATTCATATACATTCATGTATATAAGTCCCTCCTCCATCCTACAGTGTGCCCAGCCAATAGGCTTCCATCAGCTTTAAAGAAAAGTGGAACGCTCCTTATCATGGCCACCACTTAAACACTTCCTGGGGTTAAGGAAAAGTGGAGAGGAAAGGATATCGATAGGAGGGAATATTAGGACGCAGTCTGTGCTTCACTTCCTGTCTCTCTGTGCTTCACTTCCTGTCTTCCTCCAGGAGAATGTGATGGGCAGTGTGGAGGCGGGCTGTGACGAGGGCTGGTTGCCCCACCCTGAGGAGCAGCTCTTCCTGGACCAACTCTTTGCCTTCATGGAGCGTCACGGCTGTCCCATCCACAAAGTACCCAACCTGGGCTTCAAGAAGAGTGAGCCCCCCCCCCCATTCACTCACTCATCCATCCATTCTGGTTGTGTTCAGGCTGAATATGATCTGATCAATATAAACCATGCTAACGTTGGTGGTGTTTGTGTTTCCTGGACATAGTCGACCTGTTCCTCCTGTACTCTGTGGTCAAACGTCTGGGAGGCTACCACAGGGTGAGTCTCATTGGAATGATTGGTGTGCGTGTGTGTGGATTCTTATTGGCTGTTTCTGTGTCAGGTGACCAACGACCGTCTGTGGAAGGTGGTCTACAATGAGCTGGGAGGGTGTCCAGGTAGCACCAGCGCCGCCACCTGCACACGGAGACACTACGAGAGGTAACCCTGGGCTATATAAACAGATTTGTATTTTGGCAATGTATATATATATATATATATTATAACTTATTTGTGTTAAAATGCTGGTTTTAGGAGTCCTTTCTTTATCAGCTTCTCACAACATGTAAAGCACCGTTTACATCACTGAGTCATCTTAACACAGACCTTCATCTAAACAAGACACACTCACACATGCTGTCCCTTAGACCAGTGGTTTTAATCACTAATAAAATTGTTCAAAGTGACCAAAAATGGTGGAAAAGGAGGTGAATTGGGATTTTAAAAACCACAGAAATTGGAAGAAGTTGTAAATTAGAGTGGATAAAAACAGACAGAAAAAGTGGTGAAAAGGGTTCAAAGTGTCAATATTGGATCAATTAGTTTAACTGGTCAATAATGGACATGACAAATGGTGAATGTGGTTAAATAAAATAAAAATAAGCATGAAATCACACACTTTTATTTTACACCCATAAATAAACCCTTTATAACACTACAGAGTACAGAGTATGTACACCTCTATGTACAACCTTCAAACACATACTCATTTGGACATAATTGATAACTCCACATAAGCTCCTCCCACTATATGAATACATACTTCTAACGGGCACTGCACTAGTAGGTTAATATATGGTGAGTTTGGAGTAGTTGCAGAAAAAGGGTAAAAATAAGCAAAAATTGGTTCAAATTGTTAAAAAAATGTTCTTACTTTTTTGAAGACATCTGGGGACCCCCTCCCTGTGTATCACGACCCCAAATGGGGTCCAGTAAAAGAGTGTCACATATTGTGCAGCTGTTTGTTAATAAATGTGTCTGTGGCATTTTTCATCAACAAATTTAACTCATATTTGTCTTTCTAGTCAAACTTTATTGAGTTAAAAATATCAAGATTTATATGGTTTATCAACATTTGGAGAACAAAATATAGAGATATGAGTTTTGGTTGATATTACCCAGCCCTAACGAAAGGTAACCTGAAACAGGAAGTGTCCGTAGCTGACAGGAAGTTGTTGTTCTTCAGGTTGGTACTTCCGTACGAGGAGCACCTTCGAGCCGGAGGAGGAGGAGACGTCGACTTCAAAATCCCAGACTTACCCCTGCCGACAAAACCTCGAGGAATCAGAGGAAGGAAACCTCTTCCCAGGGGCCGAAAACCAGGACCAAAGCCCAAGGACCGGAGGGTGTCCCCCTTCATGGGTCCTGGAGCGCCGTCTGTCACGGTGAGGAAGTCTGAAGACTGGATCATTTTATAACATCTGGAGGGTCTGAGCATTGTATATATAGAAAGGTTTATTAAAGGTTGTTCAAGCTCATTTATTGATAAAATAAAATACATTTACACTGGAAAATGTTGCTTCTCCTGTTAAATATTGTTAGGACATTATTTTTAATTAATGAATTGCAAAGTCTCTAAATAATTACATCTATGTTTTAATCCAGTCCCACCTCTTGGTTAAATGTAATAATTCCTATGAAGTGTGATGTATAGTAGTAGAAGGTCACTCTGTGTTTGATCTGACCCGTGCGTCTCCTCTGGTTCTGGGAGCAGATTCTGAGCCCTGACGGTTCTGTGATGGTGAAGAGGGGCCGAGGGCGGCCCCCGGGGACCCGTAACAAGGCCACGCTGATGGCTGAGGCCAAACTGCTGACTCAGCAGCAGTCCAAGGCCAAGGCCCTGGTGTCAATGGGTGTGGACCCTCAGCTCCAGAACACTCTGCTACTGGCCAAAGGCCGAGGAGGACCTATGTCCGGCCCCCATAGGGTGAGGCTCCTCAGGGTCCTGATGTATGAAAAACAAATGTTTGAGATGTTCTGATGGTTCCTGTCCTTTGTCTCTGCAGCCCATCCAGCCCTCCCTCCTCACACTGCCCCTCACCCCCGACTTGTCCCCCCTTTCAGCCCCCTACCTAGCCTTCCCTTCCAAATCCAAGGACCTGAAGTCGGACCGAGGGGAGTCGGTGACCCCGGCCCCCACCATGCTCCTCTCCACGCTGCCTCGACACTTTGTTGGCGGTTCATTGTCCGGGTTCAGCCCCATCAAAGGCGTTTGTCCTCTAGACGTCTTCAGGAGCCGCATGAGCCTCCAGCGGGGCCCTGAGAGCCGGGCACTCACGCCCCAGGATCCCACCCAGCACCTCCCTACCATTTACACGCTGCAGCCTAAGAGCGGGGGTCCGGCCTCGCCGCATCCTGTGGGGGAGCAGTCAACGCTACAGCACCACCCGCCGCCACCGCTCCACCAGCAGCTCCAGCGCTGCTGCGACGAAGGAGGCCCGAGGGGTGGCTGCAGGGAAGCCAAGCCCCGCCCTCCTCTGCCCCCGCTCAGGGTCCTACCCCTCAACCTGGACTGCAGTGTGCAGGTGTGTCAGCTGATGAGGACGCGTCGCCTGGACTCGTCCCAGCTGCAAACCTTCACCCGCCGCCTGTCTGAGGCCCTGTCCCAGGACCTGGGCTCCAAGCCGCCCTGCGCCCCCATCACCCCCATCACGCCCCCGCCCGAGCAGGCACTGCCCCTCAACCTCAGCAAACGCTTCCCTCCCAAGAGACCCGGCTCAGAGGGACCAGAACCCAGCCGGGCGGCCATCAACGGAGACCTTCCCTCGTCCAAGAGGTCCAGACCCGAGCCACCCGAGGAGGGTGACGGATGGTCGGGTGCCACCCCAGGAGAAGGGTCTGCAGATGTGGAGGTGAGGAACCAGGAGGAACCAGCGGACCTGAGCTCCCCCAGCAGGATACGGGCCTTTCTGCTCGGCCTGCCCCCATTCCAGGTGAAACTGGAGGAAGATCTGAACGGGATGAGGTTTGGGAAGTTCCTCGCCCCTGGACCTCAGGTTGGACCTCAGCAGACTGACGGCGAGGGAGGAGCGAGCGACACGGCCGTAAAGAACGAGGAGGAGGAGGAGAAACCTGAAACTGTAAAAGTGGGAGGAGCCACAGCGGGGGCCATGCTGTAGACGTGAGCGTCCGGACTCGCACGGTTCTCAGCGTTCATCCTCCACAAACTAAACGAGTGGGTGTCGTTGGCCAGGAGCTTTAGTCGCTGCCTTCAGATGACACTGAGGGATCGTGGACCCTCTCTTTAGGTTCTGTTGATCATTGGTGGGGGTGGGTTTTCTTTGATGGCGCCGTTTGTCCAACGATGGAAGGTTTGACTTCTGACAATCACACGGTTTCTGTTCAACGCTCCGTAAACACTACTGCACAACACTTTATCATCACCACTGTTTATTGTTTATGGTTCCACATCTAAACGTGATTCATGCCCCCATGTTTCACACTGACTGTGGGAGGAGCCAAAGGTTCCAGTGTCTTAAATAATACGTAAACACAACTTAATCAGTTTACAATTGAACGAGAACGATCACAAGTGTTTCCCCCTCCAACGCTCATGTTCGTGTTCCATTCGGACCAGGATCTGGTTTATCTATGGGTGATGCTGTGCATCAAGACATTTGGTAGCTTTCATAGATATTTTCTGATAGATGGCAGAGGAAGCTCCGCCCAGTCTTCACGTATAGCTTGTGAGGTGAAGCATTTGTATAGGCCTGCTCGTTAGCTCAATGATATAAGCCTGTTTTTACACGTACGTGCCTTAACACGGCCGCGCTCATCGCTGGCTTCAGTACGTTCACTCACGCCAAAGGGAAAACCTCCACGTCACATCGTCCGGGTACGACTTTCCCTTTCATTCAGAGACGGAGGGCGGGGCCGCTGCCTCTTTTTCACGTCTCGCCAACGGTCCGACTACCTCAGATTTCTGATGATCCACCTGTAGATCTAACCAACGCTGTGACATGTCCAAGGTTTCATTCACAACAAAAGCAAAAGATGGAAGTAAATTACAGCAAATAATTCTTTAAAGACACACGTCTCAGCCCTGAATAATTCTTCTTCTTCTTCATGTCCTCCTGCAGCTAAAACACAAAATATGTAGATTCATAAAAAAATGGGATGCACCGCAATAAAAATTCAAAATATCTCCAGGAAGTTCATTTTATCATCTTTTTTAATAATATGTTAACTTTGGGTTCATGACCCCATGTGGGGTCGCCTGGAGTTAAAATGGGGGTCACCTAAAATGTCTAGGAGTTGGTTAAAAAAAAAATCTGAGAATTATACTTTTAAAATTATTGTTCTTTTTCAAATGAACACATCACACAATAAATATCAAACAGCTATTCTACACTGAAAATGTCTGGAATATAAATTTAGTTAAAATTAAATGCAGTATAGAAATATCCTGGTTACTCTGTATTTTAACACACTTTAATAAACATCAAAAACTAACCTTAAAAAGAATAAAGCCCCTGGGGCCGCCAGAATTTTGTGATATCAAAATGGGGTCGTGACCCAAAAAAGGTTGGGAACCTCTGTGTTAGGGTTCATTTATTCAAACAACTTTTTTCAGGAAATGTACTTTGATCTCCTGACACGTCTGCTGATCACTTTGATGTGGAGAGTGAAATTGATGTTGAATTTTCACTTTCGCACACCTGGGACTCTCTCCTCCAGAGACCGTTGGGTGACAGGGGGCGTGGCCAACTTGACAGTTCTGTTAGGCTGGCCACACCCAGAAACAACTTGTAACACATCAAAGCGATCAGTGGATGCCTCTGAGGAAGACTGGCGGTTGACAGTCGAAACGCGTCGGATCAAAGTAAATTTCCTGCAAAGTCTGAATAAATGAAGCTTTATATATTGTTATTCCTGTTACTTTTCTGGCTCTGACTGTGTTATTAATCTCACTAAGATCAAGGCATTAATATTAATGATTCAAAGAAGTAATCGATTACAAAATATTACATTACAACATGGCACAAATATATACTGTATATATATTTTTAACTTGAGCCCACTCATGTTTACAATAAATAATAAGAGTGACTGGGCTGCTACGTGTAGCTACGTTTTTAATTACAATTGTTTACAATTATCCATGTTCAATTATGGTGACTGGCATTTTTCCCAAATACAAGTAAATTACAATGATGATTTTTCCTCTGATACTCAATTCCAAGTACTTTAGTAATTCTCAATTACAATTACTAAAGTACGATGACCAGCAGTTTTTCTAATTACAAATCATGAAAAATTATTTTCTCCTGAAATTCAATTACAATTACATTCTCAATTGCTAACGTCCAATTACAATTTTACTAACTTTTATTCATATAGCGTTGTGATGATTGTATGTGTGTACGATGTTGTTTTAGCGACTTAACGTTTACATTTTAGTGCATTGATTATAATAGTGTAAAAGCCAAATTATGGACGACAGTTGGAATTTAACAATAGTTATAAACTATGTACAAAACATCCGTTACATTCACACTATTGTTACTGTTAAATTATATCATCCTTATTAAAAACATTTAACAAAACATTTAAATTCTAACTAAACCTATTTGTAAGCCAAATAACTATTTCTATGGTAATTACAATTACAAAGTCTATTATTTGAACTCAATTACAATTCCAACGGCAACAGATTTTTCTAAATTACAATTTTAGTCATGCCATAATTGTAATTAAATATCAAATATGAGATTACATTTACAATTGACCCCAACCCTGGCAGACACGTTGGCTAGTATGCAGAGTTGGGCTCAATTGTAATTGCACAATTGATAATTAATTACAATTATAATTCTGATTGGAAAAAATGTGTTGCTGTTGTAATCATAATTAAATTGTAATTGAGTTTAGATAATTGACTTTGTAATAGTAATTGGCTTGGACATTCTATAAATAGTCATTAACAATTTAATGAAACGCAGGCTGATCAAACGCCCACACCATGAAGCCTAACAAGGTAACCAAGAGATGAGAAACGAATTAGATGATAATATTTTTGTGTATTTTACAGCTGATTTAAGGCATGAATCAAACTGACCCGTTAGCATTAGAGATGCTAACAGAAAGCTAACACGAGGAAGGTTACAGTTTATAGAGTTATTTACTAATGGCTCTGTAATTGTGACTGACTTTCAGAGGTAAAATAATAATTGTATTTAGAAAAAAATGCAGGTAATTGTAATTGAACATGGATAATTGAAGACATAATTGTAATTGAGCCCAACCCTGGCGTCATGACTACCTGTTTGGGTGTTTAAAGTGAGTGATGGAACCATTTTTGGCGGTGCATCACTACCAAGATTGTAAGGTTTCCTTCATTGGCTTTGATTGAATCTTAGAATGAAGCTGGTGTTCAATAACCGTGTTTTGTAGCATTACTTGTTCTCCTGTTTAAGTGCCAACACAACACTGACACTGTATTGTGTAGCTGAGGTCGCACAACGTGGAGGTTTCCCTTTGAGTCGCAGCCTGTTTTCTGTCGGTCGCTCCACGTTTGCACACCTACTGTAACCCATCAGTGCTTTTCTCCTCCACGCGTTTATTCTTCTTCTGCCAACTTTCATTTCACTCGACTAAGCACAAACGCCACTCCCGTGAGAGCTGCTGGCGTTGATGTTTAGCCTCGCTGCTGTTGCCATATTCTTGTTTTTGTCGTTTTTTTAATAAAAAACGACAAAACGTCCTCTTTCTTGGGGATGAAAGAGGACGTTGGTTCCAGAGGATCTTTCACTAGAACAGACGACGGACTGGTTTTGATGCAGATTCACCAAAACTCTGCTGTGGATTCCAGCGTAGCTTCACATGTCTGTAAAACTAACCATGAAATTATCCAGATTTCATTATTTTCATTAAGGCAGTATGACACGTCACATGGTCATGGCTGATCACTACTGTACGTGTATTGTCAGTGAACCCTTATTTATTCTACGTAGAGTTTCAGAAGAATTCGTTTTTACAGATTATAAAAAAGAGAAAGCATCACCAAAGCTAACGGTGAAGCTAAGAGTGCAGCGTCTCTTCCTCCTCTGATGATGATGATGATGAACTACAGACCACGAGCTGCCAAAGAGGACTCCCCATCGTAGAGGCCACGCCCTGTCGTAGAGGCCACGCCCTGTTGGCGCTGATATGCGACGTATGTTACTCAAGCTTTGGCTTCTTTATGCGATTGTTTTTGTATCCCGTACAGACTTGACCAGTTTGCAGCACATTAAGCTACCAGAACGTTCCTCAGTCGAAGGGTGTGATGATGATGTTAGAGTAAAAAAAATACAAAAAAATGTCCCCACATTAATCTGAGCTTTAGGTTACGTTTCCATGTTTATTTTAAATTTTGTATGGAAATGATACGCATTAAAACTTTGCCATTTATGTCCTGTTTGTTTTCTTTAAAAATCAAAAAAGTGCGGGAAACCTTCCTTTGTGAAGTTTGAATGTTTCCCTCCCACGATCCTAAACATGTTATTGTTTATCGGTTGTGTCTGTGACACACTGGTGTCCTGTACACAGTCTGATCTGGAGATGCTAGCATGCTAACCTGCTACGATATGATCCTAGTGCATAGAGCAGTGGTTCCCAAACCTTTCTGCTGAGCCCCCTTTTGGCTAATTTTTTTATTTTTTTTAAATGGGTAGAAATTTGGACTATTCTTCAAATCTCATAAAAATAACATTTTTGTAATTACATATTTTAGAACAGTAATGAAGCTTTTTAGTAATAAAGTGCATAAAAAAAATAAATCTATTTTTCATGCTCAAAGTTCAGCAAGACCATTCTTGTGCCCCCACTGTGGGGCACTACTTAGTTTGGGAACCACTGACTTGAATGTGTGCAGTTTGACACATGGGAATCTTTCGGTTGGCGTACGGTGCATCAAAGTAGAGCGTTAATGTTCAGCATGTGATTTGTACAGTAGTAACTGTAGAAAATCCAAATGAACATGTTTTAAAATAATACCTTTCACTCTAAAGCCTGGTTTAGTGATGATTTAAGAGAAGCTATATGTATTAAAGTCCATAGAGTTAATGAATTAACAAAAGAAGCAATTACTAGTCGTATTTCCCTGTAGATAATTGAGATTTCACATAAATGCTAGAAAGCCTCTCTGTTATCTATATATCTATGTCCCATTTCTATCAGCGTTCTACACATTAGTGAATGACCAACAGCATTGATTCACAGACAGTGTCCGTTAGTACAACTACTTTGTTAAATGTAATGTTTTCCTCATTTTAAATATTCTTTGACAAAAAAACAAACTGAGAGTGGGATAATCTGCTAATTTCCGAGTTTGTCCAAAGTAAGTAATTGGAACTGGGAAATATCTATAGTCACAGTGAAGCTTATGGAAGCCCATTTCCGCCAGTAAAAAAAGCCCCAAAAAGTAGGAAAAGTAAAATAATAAATAAGTATTTATTATGACTTGAGATTTTTTTTTAATTATTATTTTACTTTCCCTACTATTTTGTGTCTTATTTTAGTGGCGGAAATGGGCTTTCATAATTACTTGACATGTTTGATAACTGTTTTAAAAGGAAACTGATACGGAAGTCACACCCTGTCACTTCCTGTTGTTTTTTCAACGCTCCTGGAGCCCTTTAGCCCCGCCTCCTCCATCAGGTAAAAGAAAAACAAGGATTATCACTTTGATTTTTTATATTTTTTTAACACATGATTTTATGGTTGTGTTGCAGTAAGTTTCGCTTCCGCTCTCCGAAATAAGAATGAGTAAAAAGCTCTAAATGCTAAAGGACTTTATGAGCCGCTGTCATCCACCGAGCGACGCTGCTGATGCTAATGCTAATGCTAATGTGAGTAAATGGTACGGCTTTAACAGTGTTGGTGATTTTGTGGTGGAAGTGTGTGCACTATTAGATATTTTTACATTTGTTTGGCTTTCAAAGTTGGTTTAAAGCCTCTTTTCTTGTCTCTTCGTGTTCTGTTTAACGGACCTCTCCAGCGGCGGGAATCACCATGGCAACCAACCAGTCTTGTCCTGTTATGATCTTTTTTGAGGCGTTTTACATGTTCATGAATGATAATATAACTATTTAAGTCATCATTATGGTGACTCACCTAAACCTCAAAGGAACAACTTTTATTTATTTTATTCAGACTTTTAGTTTCCTCTTTTCTGTTGCAGATTTAATAATAATAATAATAAAAATGCTTTGGATTTATATAGCATCTTTTCTCATTTTTATTCTTCATGCCTTGGTTTAGAGCCACAGTCCTAAAAAGATCATGTGAATTTATTATTTTAACGTGTAACAGAAAAACAACAACAACCAGAATTACTTTATTAGGAATGTAATCTACACAGCTCAGAAATATCTACCTATCATAACTCTATTATTCTGTGCTCAGACGACCTTGTTCTCACTTTGTTTAGCATTAGCTTTAAAAGTAGCAATGTATACAGTGGTGCAAAAAAGTATTTATTCAGCTACTAATTGTACAAGTTCTCCCACTTATTCAGATGAGAGGTCTGTAATTTTCATCATAGGTAAACCTTAACTATGAGAGACAACATGAGAAAAAAAATCCTGAAAATCACATTGTAGGATTTCTATATATATTAAATATGTCTATAGATGTGGGCGGAGCTTGAGGTGAAAGTGTTCAATCAAAGAGCCACTAGGATCACTGCCCAGCGCGACCTCTGGTATGAACAAACATGTGGACCAAGAATTATTGTAAGTTGTTGCATTTTATGATGAGTGGCATTGATTCAAACGTTGAAGCGTCTATAATATCTGAAACAGACATAGACAACATGGCCGACGTAAACGCACAGAATTTAAGAACACACTAAAAAAACAGCAACATTACACAAAGTGACCAGGAAACGTACAAAAATGATATTTTTTTAAAAGCCACAGAGACACAAAAGAACGGTGAAATGACACAAAAGGACAAATAAGAAAAATACACACAATGATTCCAAAAACACACGACGACTACAAAAATACAGAGAAAGATGCAAAACGACAACAAATACACAGAAATGACTCCGAAATAGGGATGTAACGATTCACTCAACTCCCAATACTGGGTTCACAATACGATTCTCTCACGATTCATTTTACTAACAACTAACTAAAAATAAATAAAGGAATAATACAAATGAAGAAGCCTATTCATTTAAATTCTGGTTCCATAGTAAACAATACAAAGCTGCATAATAGTTTTTTTTTTTTTTTTTTTTTTTTAAAGTGCAACTGAAAATGTATTTTGTGACTTAACAATTGGACCTTAAAAAAAACAAAAAAAAAACAGTCTGCACTATATTTGCGTCAGATATTTGTTTGAACCAGCAGAGGGCGATGCTAACCCAGTGGTCGGTTGGCATGCAGCTAAGTGCAGTGAAGAAGAGATGCTACGCTAGCAGACAGAGCTAATAGAAAAACGTGACTTTTACAGATATTCACTTAATAATACAGATATTCTTTTGGTGCTAAAGGGGTAAGGAATCATTTATGAATTTGTTTAAGAGTAGAAGGCGGCCAGAAAGAAAGTATTAGCAGATTTCGCCCGCCGCCATGACTTCTGGTTAGCGCCCTCTGCTGGTTAAAAAAAGTACTGCGATTCAATTTTCACAGCATCGATGTGAACCTTGATACCTATGAATCGATTTTTAACTGCCTTACGATTAATCGTTACATCCCTACTCCGAAAACACCTTAAATGACAAACACACACAAACTCTTTGTTGTTTCGTGTGTTAATGCTCTGATTGGTCACAAAATACACAAAGTGACAGAAAATTATACAAAACCACAATAAAAATGACTCCAAATGCGCAATATGAAACCAACAGTGAACAAAATGAAAAATACACAAAATGACTCTTAAAAATAACCATCAAAACAGAAATAATAACAAGCACACAGAAAAATGTACAAAACAACTAGTGAAGAAATACACAAAATGACAAAAATACACAAAACATCAAAAAATGCAAACAGAACGAGTGAATAATATACAAAACGACAACAGAAACACACAGTAACTCTTTGTTGTTTCTTGTGTTAATGCTCTGTTATCCTAATGCTGACATGAATGTTGATCATGTGACCCTCTGGTCAGACAAAGTCACATGTTTGTGGCTCCGCCCCTTTTGATAAAAGGTTCCTATCTTTTGTTTATATCTTATTGTGAAAACTATATGCAGAAGTTGATTTTTCACGTTACTGACGTGAACAGTAGAGGGCAGCAAATAGCCACAATTAAGTCAGTTTCATGATGCAAGTGTGTAAATGTGTTTTTCCACCAATCTGCTGTTTTTTCCTCTCATTAAAGTTAAAATAATGAACTATGAAATGTTGAGTTTGATTCTAAAATGAGACGTTTTACTTTTACAAACTGATTCAGTAACAGTGGGAGAGTGAACATTCAGAGCAGAGGAAATGAGCACATTCCTCAGTCTGCTGCACATGCTTATTGTTACTCATTGTGTGTGTGTGCGCGTGTGTGTGTGTGGCTCATAGCAGGGAGTAAACTAGAAAACCAGACTCATGTGGAACAAAGTGGAAACCACAAACCTGAGGATCTGCTCCTTCTCTACGTTTGTTCCACTCGGAAAAAAACGACTTTATTTATTCATTATGTGCAGGAGGATTAAAAATTAGAATTATAGCATTTACATATAAAGGATTTTAGAAAAAGACACATTTATAAGATTTAGTGATGGCCTGTTGATTAAAGAACACAGATAATATTACTTCTGTTAAAATCCATCAGTGACGTCCAGTGAGTCACATGACCTCTAAGTATGAGGAGAAAAGTCACTCATTCAACATTTGTCTGAAATGTTTTAATGTTTTTACTTTGTGATAGAAAACTCACGTAGACACATTTCATTCACACATTTTCAGAGCCTCCATTGGTCTACTGACTAAACTTCCTGTTAACTTCAAAACAAGAGCCCTATTTACACAATAGTTTAAAAAAAACTAATGGAAGACAAGAAGAGATGCTTTTATTTTGAAAAGGAGATGTTTGATTTTACATTCACCTCCCAATGCATCATGGGAGGGTTGAGTGACTAGTGTGCCCACCGTGCATATTTAAAAAAAATCCCCATATAATATACATCCTGGTATTTCTCACCTACTCAATTTATTCATACTGTCTAACGTACAACATACTCATTAAGGGCTCTATTCTCCCGTCTGGACTTAAGCGCATTTTTGCGCTTCTGCAGTTACGCACTTCTCTCCTACGCGTATTCTCTGGTCCATGCTGATGACACGCCCACCTGACTTAAGTACAGGAGGAGAATAGCACACACCCAGAAACAGTAGTAGTGAGTAGTACGTTAATATGAGTAGTACGTTGGTATGAGTAGTACATTAGTATGAGTTGTACATTAGAATGAGTTGTACATTAGTATGAGTTGTACATTAGTATGAGTTGTACGTTAGTATGAGTTGTACGTTAGTATGAGTAGTACGTTGGTATGAGTAGTACGTTGGTATGAGTAGTACGTTAGTATGAGTAGTACGTTAATATGAGTAGTACGTTGGTATGAGTAGTACGTTGGTATGAGTAGTACGTTGGTATGAGTAGTACGTTAGTATGAGTAGTACGTTAATATGAGTAGTACGTTGGTATGAGTATTACGTTGGTATGAGTAGTACGTTGGTATGAGTAGTACGTTGGTATGAGTAGTACGTTAGTATGAGTAGTACGTTAGTATGAGTAGTACGTTGGTATGAGTAGTACGTTGGTATGAGTAGTACGTTGGTATGAGTAGTACGTTAATATGAGTAGTACGTTAGTATGAGTAGTACGTTGGTATGAGTAGTACGTTGGTATGAGTAGTACGTTGGTATGAGTAGTACGTTGGTATGAGTAGTACGTTGGTATGAGTAGTACATTAGTATGAGTTGTACATTAGTATGAGTAGTACGTTAATATGAGTAGTACGTTAATATGAGTAGTACGTTGGTATGAGTAGTACGTTGGTATGAGTAGTACGTTTGTATGAGTAGTACGTTTGTATGAGTAGTACGTTGGTATGAGTATTACGTTGGTATGAGTATTACGTTGGTATGAGTAGTACGTTGGTATGAGTAGTACGTTAGTATGAGTAGTACGTTGGTATGAGTATTACATTGGTATGAGTAGTACGTTGGTATGAGTAGTACGTTGGTATGAGTAGTACGTTGGTATGAGTAGTACGTTGGTATGAGTATTACGTTGGTATGAGTAGTACGTTGGTATGAGTAGTACGTTAATATGAGTAGTACGTTGGTATGAGTAGTACGTTGGTATGAGTAGTACGTTGGTATGAGTAGTACGTTTGTATGAGTAGTACGTTAGTATGAGTAGTACGTTAATATGAGTAGTACGTTTGTATGAGTAGTACGTTAATATGAGTAGTACGTTAATATGAGTAGTACGTTAATATGAGTAGTACGTTAATATGAGTAGTACGTTGGTATGAGTAGTACGTTAATATGAGTAGTACGTTGGTATGAGTAGTACATTGGTATGAGTAGTACGTTAATATGAGTAGTACGTTGGTATGAGTAGTACATTGGTATGAGTAGTACGTTAATATGAGTAGTACGTTAATATGAGTAGTACGTTAATATGAGTAGTACGTTAGTATGAGTAGTACATTGGTATGAGTAGTACGTTAATATGAGTAGTACGTTGGTATGAGTAGTACATTGGTATGAGTAGTACGTTAATATGAGTAGTACGTTAATATGAGTAGTACGTTAATATGAGTAGTACGTTAATATGAGTAGTACGTTAGTATGAATAGTGTGTAAATGTGTGATATCGTGTCATGTTTATTAGTTAGTGAGAAAGAAAACAGATTGATGACTTTTTCCATTTCACAGTAGGAATTGATTTTAGACAAATGTCAACACTTAAATGATGTTATTGATTAGAGGTGAGGGTCTGATGTGATCACATGTCGCTGGTTCATTGATCAATAAATCAATTAGACTAAAGAGGACTAATTAATGACTCATGAATTAGAGTCAAACTTGTTTAAGTTTTAAAGCTTCAGATCCCAGTGTGTAAAGGGTTTTATGTATGATCACTGATCAAAACACACTAATTGACGATAAAACGCACAAAACCATTCTGCAAATACTCATAAAACGTTTTTGTTTGAACTTTGAAAGTTGTGTAATAGTTTTAAATGTTTGTTTTAATAACATTTAGTTATGGAGTGTGAGAGAATGTGTACTGAACAGCTGATCAGTAACAATAACACAGATCAATAAATAAAGGCTGGGGCATGGTTGTGTAACTTTGTGTGCGTTTGTTGAGCGGATGTAAAGTGAGCGCAGAGACAAAAGCTGCTCCCACACAATCCAGTTTGTTCCTATTGCAGCCTTTCTTTCACTCAGAGGTATGTGGGCTCCTATCCAGCAGCACCGGGAGACAAACACCATAGCAGGATGGTTACCGTGGAAACATCCCATCCCTGCTGCTGCCGTAGAATAAACAGCAAAAAAACCTTCTGAATGTCAAGTTTTTCTGGAAAAAGGAGTTTTTCTGAATAACGAGCAGCAGCTAGTTACACTTTTATTTTATATTAATGTAGAAATCCAACTATTCTGAGAATAATTCTAACTAATAAACAATTATGTTTTTTCATAATGAATTAATTTAAAAGTCCCATATCGTTGACCTATCTCACCCAGACACCACCTTTATAACCAGGACTAGGAAGGATTAGGCGTGGAGGAGAATCAGTGAGGAGGTGGTAGTAGCAGGTAAAAGTTCTCTCTGTAGCACTGAGCTAGCAGTGATGCAGGAAGGAAGACCAACAATACTTTAGGGTGTTTTTGATAAAGAATTAACATTGTAAAAAGTTTAAAAGCTGAAAAATATTGATTTGCATGATATAGGACCTTTAAATGATTTAGAATTATTTGTTTTGAAATCATTTTAAATTTACAATCTACAGGAATATATATAACTGAATCATAACATAACCACTACAGCAGACATGGACTCGTCTATAAACAGTCACATTTACAGACCTTAGAGTCACTGTTATCAATAAACAGGAAGAGATTGATCACCTTTATAATAAGTGCTGACTAGGCACTGGGAGTGAGGCCCAAGGCCAACACATGATGACTTGATAATAATGTATCATATTTTTCTGCAGTCAGTGTCTTCTCCTCGTTCTTCTCTCTCTGCTCTGTTTCAGGTGAAGCTGATGATGTCACTTCCTGATCTGTGGTTCACGGCTCAACTAGTCTAGAACACTCTGATGTTCTATCTCTCTATCCTGTTCTGTTGGTCCTTCTGTCTACTAACCACAACCAGTCCACGCAGATGGCTGCCACCTCTGAACCTGGTTCTAACAGAGATTTATTCCTGTTCAAAGGGAATTGTGTCTTCTCACTGTCACTAAATACTTGTTCATGTGGATCTTGTTGGGTTTTTTCTTTCTTTCTTTCTTTCTACACAAATAAAGTTGAATTTAATTTAATATAACTGTAAAATAATAGAAATATTTACACACTTAAACAAATTAATGAACAAGCCAATAATTACATTAATAAAAATATGAAGAAAATATATTAATTAGTAATCAGGAATAAAACACCATTGAAAATGATATATATCCAAAACAGCATTGAATGGAGGTTATTTTCTGAGTTTTACAGTTCGGCGTTAGGGCCCAGCAGACACCTTGTCCTGCTCTTTGTCTGCTGGTGGACCCTCCTCCTCCTCCTCCTCCTCCTCCTCCTCATCATCATCCTCCTCCTCTCCCTCCGGGCCCTGGTGCTCTCAGTCCGGTTCCGTTGATGCTCCACCATGGCTGTGAACCTGATGAAGAACCGGCTCGTGCTGCTCACTGCCTACCATGACGTCATTGACGAGGCCTCCGACACCGACTGGTGAGTCCCACCGGGTCCCTCCATCTCCATCTACCCCTCTTCCTAGTCCTGCTCTGAGTCCTGGTCCTGTGTCTGTGTCCGTGCACGCCGCGTGCACACTTTGTCCGTCTCGTGCGTCACTGCGGACAGCTGGAAGCACTTTGGCCTCCGTGCGCGTGCAGCAGAAGCAGCAGCACGGGCCTGCTCCCGGAGATGTGCTCTAATCTGTGCACGAGAGGGGTGAGGCCCGTGCGTGCGCGTGCGTGTGACCATGGCCTCTGCTGACTTTGAGTGAGTGTGTTACTGTGCACTGTGTGTGTGTTACTGTGCACTGTGTGTGTGTTACTGTGCACTGTGTGTGTGTTACTGTACACTGTGTGTGTGTTACTGTGCACTGTGTGTGTGTTACTGTGCACTGTGTGTGTGTTACTGTACACTGTGTGTGTGTTACTGTGCACTGTGTGTGTGTTACTGTGCACTGTGTGTGTGTTACTGTGCACTGTGTGTGTGTTACTGTACACTGTGTGTGTGTTACTGTGCACTGTGTGTGTGTTACTGTACACTGTGTGTGTGTGTTACTGTGTGTGCGTGTGTTACTGTGCACTGTGTGTGCGTGTGTTACTGTGCACTGTGTGTGTGTGTTACTGTGTGTGCGTGTGTTACTGTGCACAGTGTGTGTGTGTTACTGTGCACAGTGTGTGTGTGTTACTGTGCACTGTGTGTGTGTTACTGTGCACTGTGTGTGTGTGTTACTGTGTGTGCGTGTGTTACTGTGCACAGTGTGTGTGTGTGTTACTGTGTGTGCGTGTGTTACTGTGCACAGTGTGCGTGTGTTACTGTGCACTGTGTGTGTGTGTGTGTGTGTGTGTGTGTGTGTGTGTGTGTGTGTGTGTGTGTGTGTGTTACTGTGCACTGTGTGTGTGTGTGTGTGTGTGTTATTGTGCACTGTGTGTGTGTTACTGTGCACTGTGTGTGTTACTGTGTGTGCGTGTGTTACTGTGCACAGTGTGTGTGTTACTGTACACTGTGTGTGTGTGCGTGTGTTACTGTGCACTGTGTGTGTGTGTTACTGTGCACTGTGTGTGTGTGTGTTACTGTGCACTGTGTGTGTTACTGTGCGCAGTGTGTGTGTGTTACTGTGCGCAGTGTGTTACTGTGCACAGTGTGTGTGTGTTACTGTGCACTGTGTGTATGTGTGTGTGTTACTGTGCACTGTGTGTGTGTGTGTGTGTGTGTGTGTTACTGTGCACAGTGTGTGTGTGTTACTGTGCACAGTGTGTGTGTGTTACTGTGCACAGTCTGTGTGTGTGTGTGTGTGTGTGTGTGTGTGTGTGTGTGTGTGGTAGTGTTTTAAAGTAGAGTTACGGTGGATAATAGTGCTGAGTCAGCATTAATCAATAGCTAACGTCACACCTGGTGTTTTATGAGATGATTTGACTTTAGTTTGTGAACAGTTACATGGTGAGTGTTCTGATGATTAGACTCCGCCTCTCTGTGATGTCATTGTTTTTATTTATAAACAGCATCAGTGACTTCACACACGTGTAGAGGGTTGTGTTATATGCTGAGAAGAGGAGGGGCTGATGTGTTATCGCTTTAGTTCAGAACTGCAGTCAGATGTTCTAACCAACCAGGAAGGACTTCCTCCTACTGACAGGAAGTGAAAGAGGAAGTTGTCATTCCCAGTTTATGCTGGTGTGTGTTGGTGGTTGAACCGGTCCCACTGAGGGATAATCTGATTAATCCCAGCAGGGAGTCCTGCTCAGATTACACAGTTTAGGAGTGAAATCTGACCCCCAGCCATCTGCTGCTGTTTGCTTTAGTCTGGTTTGGGTTTTACTTCCTGTTTAATCTCCTCCAATCACAACACTGGACATCAACCACTGTCCCTACATTAAAAGTGCTTTTAGTGCCTCTGAGCAAGACACTGGGTGTCACTAACAGCTGCTGACATGGGAATTTCACCTACATACCTGTGTGTTTTTGCTGAGTCGTGATTTAGACATCACACCTGAGTCAGTATTAGCTGAGTCAGGGAAAAGCTGACATTTGTGGTGTTACGGCTCATCTGGTGATCATAGAAGTTTCATTATTACATTTGAGTTCAGTTTTACTCCTTTAAAACTTCCTGAAATACATAAAAAATAGTTCATAGTCTACTACTGTCACTAACTTTACATTTTATATACGCTTCAGATGATTTTATAAACTAGATGTTTGAAATGAAATTTTCAGGCTCTGCTACAAGCAGATATATATATATAATTCATTTATTTATTTTTTGTTTCCTCATAATGGTGATATATATGGCAAATCATTCAGGAAATTAAATATATATATGAAAGTGTATTTATATATATATATAAATGAAAGACTTAATGTTTATTCATGAAAGATAAAATGATCTTGTATCATGTTTTCCATCTCACACTGATAGAGGTGTAATTTGTGTGTCGACGTTTCGTTTAAAAGATTTTATAACGTGCAAAATAAACATTTTACTGCCCTCAAAAAGCTGTAATTATTTTTGCAAAAGTGTCAAATGGTAGAAGTTCTCACATCTATTGTTCCTCACAGTCTATAGTCAGTCACCAGATTATCTGATACTATGTAGACGTAACACTGCGAAACGAAACATAAACGTGAGCAGCTTTATACGAGCTAAAACATCCACAGACTGAAAACTGCTGAAATAAATCCTAAACAGTCCTATTGTGTGAGGAGACCTGGTCCAGGACGTGGGGAGGGGGTGGGAGATGAAACGAGGTGCAGCACTTCTCTAGAAAGCCCCCTAACAGCCTCTGTCTACAGCTTTAGCTCATTTACTCAGAATTGTTCCACACAGAAGGTGTGAGAACATGAGTTTGAGCTGGAGCTGATACAGTGTCTGTTTTTACCTCTTCTGTCTAAAACAGTATAAATGACTACAGAGATGGCGTCCGGATTTTTCATATATATATATATATATACTGTATGTATATGTATTTAATTTCCTGAACAGCTTGCCATAGATATACGATATAATTAAGATCATTTTATTTCAAATAAAGTCTGACCAGAAAGACAAATGTGGATCAAATTTGCTGATCCAAAATGCTACACAACAAACAGATGATCAATATGTGACACTTTTGGCTTTTCCACCTGTAAGGGACAGCACGTGTGAGTGAGTTCTGTAGTGTATGGGTTGGGGAAGGTCTGAGTTAAAACACACTCATTAATCATTTAACTGAGCTTTTCATGTTGTTCTGAGAAGTAAAAGCAGTGACTCCTAAAACTAGTGTTTTGATGCAAAATAAGCTATAATATATATATATATATAACGCTTGAATCTCGATATATCGCCCAGCCCTAATTCCTAAATTATAAAACAGTCTAAATTAAAACATAAATGTGTATATGAAGCACATGTTTATTTAATATATTTACAGTTTATATACAAGTCAACACATTTAATATTTACTGTTAACTTCATGTTGCTTGTCTTTAAGTTAGACATTAACATTTTATTTTATTAAATATTATTACAGACTTGACATTATTTAACACTTTATAAACAGTGTATATTTGTGGAGCTTGTGATTGGATGATTTTTCATGGTGACGTACGTGGTTCCTTCTGCTGTGGTAGACGTTAAAATATCAGTTATTAATCTAACAGAACGTGTAACTGTGTCACATCCTGATGGTCTTTATGAAGATAAACTCTGTTCACCAGAACGTCTTCATCATCTCTGTTCTGAGATTGTATATGCACATATATACACGTGCACTATTTAAAAATGAATTTTTGCTAAAAAAAAATGATTTCTTTTTGTTTTCAAAGTGAACAGACACGTGTTTTATTTGTTAATTGGATTATGTTAGAGTTAGGATTATAATCTCAGTATGGAGGTAAACTCAGTACGTGACACCGGGTTTATTGCTGCTGTCGGCACTAATCTCACGAGAACTGCCACTCAGGCCATTTCAGGTTCAGTTTAGTAAGTCGTCTTTTAATTACTATTATTACATTAAAATATGGGATATTTACAGAGAAATCCTAATACGGGACGATAGTGGGAAAGAGGGTAAAATACAGGAGTTTTCCAAAACAGGATATTTGACAGGTATGACCTCAGATAAAGCTTCAGTCACAGGATAACATGATCACTAGTCCAACCATAACATGTACCGCCAGATTATGAACGTAGTTATGTGCAGAATTGGACATAATTGTTTATTTGTGAGCATTTCTAGACAATTTAATCTCCTGCTTTTCAGTAAGAAATAGTTTGTAATCGATTTATTTTTCATTTTCAGAACAAGAATTCAGTTTTTATGTCTGTGATCTGAGGCTTAGTGATGCTTTAATGTTGTTTAGGTTTGTCTGAAATGTTTGTATAATGATAAAACTACTTCATTTAGTTTGTAAAAAACATGCAAAAACTTTACAAAGTCAGGCACAATAATAAAAGATGCAGAATGTTTTTTTTTTTACAGGTGATTTAACTCCTCCTGTATCTTTTAAACATAGAACATGATGCAGGTGTTACAGTTAGACTGGTTGGTGACTGTGTCATAGACATTGTGACTGATTCTAAGGACAGATAAACAAATGTCGTGTGTTCTAGTATTGAGATGAATCATCAGATATAATGATCACCAGTTGAGCTGATACACCCACAGGTACCACCTGCTCTCCAGGTGATCACTGATAAGTAGTGTTTGGAATAACAGCGTTAGGTATCGGCGTTTGTTTTTCAGTAACGGGGTAATTTAACTAATTACTTTTTACGCCGTTACAACGCCGTTCTCGTTACTGAACGTTCAATGTGGTGCGTTACATGTATTGATTGGACAAACTGTTATCCAAAAGTATCCCCGGCTTCTGACTCAGCTGTTGTGAGGAGGTGGGTTAAAAACAAGGTGAGAGATTAGGATTGGCTAAGGCGACGTGCCAGCACATGCGACACACACACACACACACACACACACACACACACACACACACACACACACACACACACAGCAGATTTGATGAACCAGCAGAGATGATACAAACACTACTTTATATTAATTATGGTCAAAGACAAGAACGTACATGTGAAGTGTTCATTATATCCAGGAGTGAAGACTTTGTCCACATCTGTTGTAAACAACTATAATTTAATGAAACACCTCACGACGACACACATCTAAAAAATATGAATTATTTGACATAGAGCAACTATTTATTTATTTTTTAATAGTAACGCAAATAGTTATTTTCCTTGTTAATGAGTTACTTTTATTATAGAGTAATTTAGTTACTAACGCAGTTACTTTTTTGAACAAGTAGTGATTAATTATAACTAATTACTTTTTTAAAGTAAGATTCCCAACACTAAGTAATAAATAATAATCCATAAACCACGTTAGCATTTAACTAAGCACAGTGACACACACACAATGATACACACACACACAATGATACACACACACACAGAACGATACACACACACACACACAGAATGATACACACACAATGATACACACACACACAGAATGATACACACACAATGATACACACACACACAATGATACACACACACAGAATTATACACACACACAGAACGATACACACACACAGAATGATACACACACACAATGATATACACACACACAATGATACACACACACACACAATGATACACACACACAGAATGATACACACACACACACAATGATACACACACACACAGAACGATACACACACACACACACAATGATACACACACACACACAGAATGATATACACACACACACAATGATACACACACACACAAAATGATACACACACACAGAACGATACATACACACACAATGATACACACACACAGAACGATACACACACACAGAATGATACACACACACACAGAATGATACACACACACACAGAACGATACACACACACACACACACACACAGAATGATACACAAACACAGCAACACACACAGAGTGACACAAACACACAGGTTCATCTACACAATCACAATAATGAACACCACACACTTTATCTATAATTATGACATCATGTTTCTGCAGCTTCTGTGTAATAGATGAGAACATTTGAGAGAAAGTGAGTTTGTGTGGCATGTGTGTTTTCTGTTTTTGTGTAGTGTGTGAACCATGAGTCAGCAGGTCTTATACAAACAGCGTTGTTTAGCAGGTGGAGATAAAAGTGTGTCAATAATCTGTGGACACTGGACTGTGTGTGTGTGAAAACATCAGGATGTAGTGAGTGATCACTGATTAATATGTGTGATCAATAAGCTGACTCATACATTCTAACTCCACCAGTCTCTCTCACAGGTCCATCCATCCATCCATCCATCCATCCAACCATCCATCCAACCATCCAATCACAACATGTTACAGTGAACGTGTTGACGATGATGCGTTCAGGGCCCCCTGCCCCCGTTTTTTACACTTGAACAAACTGAAACAAAGACACCTCCTAAACACGACTGACCCCAAACAACACCCCCCCCCCACACACACACTGTACATACATAGACATATATTTACATAGATAGGTATATGTACAGATAGCTAGATAGTTACATTGGTATACATAGAGTACGTATTTATACTAGACTGTGTGCGAACTATACCGTGTCTTGGGCGGGGGGGGTTTCACGTCACGCGTGCCTCAGAGGGGTGTGCGATGACATCATGTTTGGTGCGTGCACCTTGCAACGTTCTGCACCCGCCAAGCATAAATGAAGCTTTGTTAAACACATCCATTATTACAAGCTTGTCTTGTGTCAGCACATGTGAGCACCTATCACATCCAACCTCCACATGTGAGCACCTATCACATCCAACCTCCACATGTGAGCACCTATCATATCCAACCTCCACATGTGAGCACCTATCACATCCAACCTCCACATGTGAGCACCTATCACATCCAACCTCCACATGTGAGCACCTATCACATCCAACCTCCACATGTGAGCACCTATCACATCCAACCTCCACATGTGAGCACCTATCACATCCAACCTCTACATGTGAGCACCTATCACATCCAACCTCCACATGTGAGCACCTATCACATCCAACCTCCACATGTGAGCACCTATCACATCCAACCTCCACATGTGAGCACCTATCACATCCAACCTCCACATGTGAGCACCTATCACATCCAACCTCCACATGTGAGCACCTATCACATCCAACCTCCACATGTGAGCACCTATCACATCCAACCTCCACATGTGAGCACCTATCACATCCAACTTCCACATGTGAGCACCTATCACATCCAACCTCCACATGTGAGCACCTATCACATCCAACCTCCACATGTGAGCACCTATCACATCCAACCTCCACACACGCATCAAAACTTCATCAAATCTAAATCTAAACCACAACAAGGGATCAAATCCACATCAAGCTGCGCAAAATAACCTCTGAAATACTATAACATGAACCAATCAATGACTAAACACACTGTGTAACGCCCACTAATGTAATAATGTCCGCAATCGTGATAAAAATAGCAGCATTTAATGCAATAACCCACAACACAGTGCTAACAATAATAATACAGTTTATAGGTGTACAGATTAGCGCTGACGGGCTTGGGATCAGCTTTACTGTGGGTCCCCATGATGTGGACAGGCAATGACCTGATTTAAACCAGGATGTTGGGTCAAATCTCTCTAATGGGGGTCCGTTAAGAGCCACAAAAAGCAACAATGAGAGGCTGTTGTCAGTGTCATTGACGGCAGAAAACCTCCTCTGACTACCTGATGAGGTGGAGATATGTTCTGCTTGCTGTACAAAGCTTTTCCAAGGTTTTTCCTGTTGGTTTATTTTGTAACTTCCAGTCACAGAACTCATCCACTGCCTCTCTTGCTGACTCACCAAGTTTTTTAGCAAGTGTCCGTACTTGGTCAGAAGTGCTTATTCAGGGCTTTTAACATGTGGACAAGGTCTGATTCCAGCATTCACCTTTTAAGGCTGTCAATCACAGACTGCTCACGCTCAGATGGTCCAGTGTGGTTTTTCTTTTTTCATTTCTGATGTCTGACTTAAAGTGACGTTTGAGACATAGCGCCCCCATGCTTCAATGGCGAGGACAAGAACTGCATGTAGACCAGTTTCTTCATAGAATAGAATCGACTTTATTGGCCAAGTTATGTAAGTTATACACACGAAATTAAAAAAAATTAAATAGTGATGCGCAAATTATACATTAAAAATAGCCTAATTCTACACATAATCCATGATTATGATAATGCAAATAATAATAATAAGATAAAGGAAATGCATGGGAAAAATAGCAGTTTGACAATATTTAAGTGACCCCCCAAAATTTCACAAATCATGTTTCCAGGGGAGCTCATGTCTCATTAAGGGGGCTGAGACCCCTGGCTCCCCCGTAGTTTGCACCCTGATACTAGGGCTGAACGATTTGGGAAAATAATCTAATCGCGATTTTTTTCCACAATATTGCGATTGCAATTTAATATGCAATTATTTTGTCAATGGCCTCTTGTCTTGTATTTTTAATGATCTCAAGCAATAAATCAATCTGTTTCATAATAAACAATTTTGAGATTTATTTAAACTTTAGATAAATATAAAATGTACATTTTAAAGCACATATTACAACAATAAAGCAAACAAATCTGTGGTTTTAGCTCTTCACCAGTAGGGATGGGTATCGTTCAGGATTTATCAATACCTTACTTTTCTTTAAATCAATGGAAAAACACAAAAATCTGTTTATTTTTGAACAATATGGCACACAAAATAAATGAAAAATACAAAATAAATAGTTCTAAATAAAACACTATAAAAACACATTATAAATAACTTTTTTATTAACAAAACACTAAACCCATTATCTAAACAATACAAATATTCAAATCAAGCATATCAAACATAACTTAACAATGAAAAATTGTGCAGAAGTAGAATTATTGAGCATGACTCGTGACAACAAGGCTAAATATTGATTTATCCCTGTTTTAACATAACTCATAACATTTTAGCTGTAAGATAATATATGATCATAAGTCACTATTCCAAATAAACGTTGCCGGCAGCTGAGACACAGTAGTAGTCGATGTGAGAGGAAACCTACGCTACGACTGCTACAAAAATGTCCCCATTGGCTTCATATGCGCATTTGAAACTAAGCCCCGCCCACCAGGGACACACCCAACTGGGTGAGTTTCACTGTCTTCTGAAGTGAGGAGCTGTGCTCCTTTTTCTCCTGTCATAAACATAAACTACCAGTGAAAAAAGCTGGTGTGATTAGCGGCTAATGCTATGCTAGCTCAGTGCTACAGAGAGAACTTTTACCTGCTACCACCACCTCCTCGATGATTCTCCTCCACACCTAATCCTTCCTAGTCCTGGTTATAAAGGGCGTGTCCTACAGCTCAAGGTGGTCACACACAGTTTTCGTTATGCAAACCAGTCGCTGGAGTTCAATATTTTCAACTCTTGCAAATGTGCGAATATGAATATACCGCTCGCACAGCCAACGCTCTTGATGCGTGGATCGGACCACATCTCTGCACAGGAAAGATTTAGCATCTGGGACGCATCTATCCATTGACGTAGTATGTAATCTACAAACGTTTTGTGACGCAGTCGCAGTGAACGCAGCATTAATGACTGACAGGCTTGAGGATTAGCACAACCTTAGAAATACCGTCAACAGGAATTATAACCATTTAAAAAGAATTAAAAAAAAAGAATTGCAGCCATTGAGATTAGAAAATTGTGTTTTATGATATTGTGATAATATCGCTAATGCAATTAATCGTTCAGCCTTAATATATACTGTATATATATAGATAGATTTATAGATATGTATATATACAGATACATTTAGAGATATGTGGATATACAGTAGACATATACATACATAGATAGATATATACATACATGCATAAATACATATATAGGTATATAGATACATGAATATATATAGAAGTATAGATATACACATACGGTACATATAGATATTTTATTTTATTTATTCAGTTTATTTCCGACATGGTTGCATTCACAGTTTTCTTTTTCTCTTTTTTTTTTTTTTTTTTTTTTTTTGGTACATGCCGAAAAAGGAGACGAGAGAAGCAGGTTGCTTATCCGAGTCCCGTCCCCTGTTTTGAACACAGAAAATTTACATCAGAGCTCGTCTCTCTGGCTCTGGTCAAACATTCTTTGGTTCTGAACACAATTTCATTTTTTTTCTTATTAAAGTGGTCCTTCCTGATGACACATATTGATCTAAAATAGGTTTTAAAGGTAATCAATCGATTGTATTGATACAATGAAATAACTGATGTGATTAAATCACAACAGATTTTATATGGATGTGTTTTAAAAGTTCTTTTAATAATCCAGACATTAGTGTCTAACCAGTGACTGAGTGAGCGTTAGCTGGTTGTTCTCACTATACTGTATGGTCATAAGTTAACACAGACACCAGTTGGATCAGGACAGCAGTGAACCTCCCAGTGTGTGGACTGGTTCACAGCTGATTGGAGATGAAATGCTAGCGGGGTCGTATGGACCCCCGCTCTGGGCTCAAGGAGGCCTTTTTTACTGGAGTATTATGATGTAAGTGAATTATCAGTGCAGATCTTTGGAGGTGGACCGGCTCTTCATCCTCCTCCAGTAGTTTATTTATAACTGCAGGGTCGATGCTGAGAAGCAGACAGTGTCATGATGGCGGCTTCTGTGCCGCGGTAAATAAATCATTCAGTCCAACATCCAGGAGTGAGACCAGGAATCCTTCAAATGATCACATCTATTAAACGAGATTTAAACTATCAACAATATTTAAGTTTAGTGAAGCTGTGAAAACATTATCACTTCATGTACAGAATATGACACAAAAATAGAGAAATAAAATACTAAAAAGCTACAAAATCACAACAAACTCACTCAATTTAGTGGAAAAAATGTACAACAAAAATACAAAAAGAGCTTTAAGGGACAATTTGAACCTTTAAGTGGATCTAATACCATAGCTCCGCCCCTTCATCCTTTGACCCCACGCGTGCAGCACCACTTAGACATAAGCTAACCCAAACACGTGGAACTGGTGGCTACATGTTAAGCTAACCCAAATTGTATGACTGATCACTATGTGCTAAGCTAACACAAACATATGGAAGCGGTGGCTATGTGCTAAGCTAACCAAACATGTGGGAATGGTGGCTACGTGCTAAGCTAACCATCATGTGTTGTGGTCTCTGTATAGAGTTAGTTTCTCTCAGAACAAGAAGAACATTTATCGTTTGTAACACGTGGAACACAAAGATTGTTCTTCTTGTTTCTTCTCACTCACCTTAAAGATACACAACATGTTTGTTTGGAATATGAAATGAACGCTGCACAGACTGTCAGAATAAAAGCCCTGATTGTAGGTGTTAGGCCTGACTTGATTTTATTCATCAGTAAATGTGCTCTCGGCTGTCAGTGTGACAGAAACACCAAATGTTAAACAGATCTGTTTGTGAGAAACAGACGGATGAACGACCCACTCTACCGCGGTCTGGAGATGACCAACAGGGGGCGCTGTTGGTTCTGCTCCTATACAGGATTTAATTATTTATTTATTCATTTATACTGTTTATTCAGTGTGTGTCTCTGTGTGACTGATTAGTATAGGCTGTATTTTAATGGTTCATGTGTTTATTTGTGTTTTTTTCTACTTTGTGCTGCATGGATATGTGAAGCATCAGCATGCGCTAACGTTTAAGGTTGGTTTGTGTAGTGAATTCAAAGGAATCTTTTGAAAATCTTGAATGTGTTTTTCAAACTGATGACAGAAAGAGTGTGTGTGTTGGTCTGCCCGGATACCAGAGACGCACTGAGTTTACATTTGAGTTTGACCTCCAGCAGCAACAATTATTGTTATTGTTATTCATATTATTATTATTATTATCTGACCCTTAGTATTAGTTGGTAGTTCTGTTCCTACTTGTTTTACCGCTGAGTATTTCTGCTCCACACTGATTTTGTGGTTTTATTTGAATATAAATGGTTGTAAAAGGCGTTTGTTTGTGAGTGCGATGTGTCAGAAATAATCAGTGACCTCCTTCACTTCACTTCCTGCAGCTTTGAACCAATCAAGCAGAAACACAGCGAGAGGATCATCTGCTCTATGAACTGCAGCTAGGACTGATGCTAATGCTAACGTTAAACAAGGTGAATCCATCATAACCCAGAAACAAGAATCATCACTCTATACTAATTGTTTTATTTTTTTAACAGACTTTAGTCAAACAAACATGCATGTTTTTGGACATTGTAAGGAAGTCAGACTTCCTCACAAAGGAAGGAACTAGAAGATGAATCTTTGAGTTTCACGTGTTACAGACAATAAATGTTCTACTTATTTTGGGAGAAAATTACTCCATACAGAGACCACTACACATGTTTTGTTAGCTTAGCATGTAGCAACCAGTCCCTCATGCTTGGTTAGCTTAGCATGTAGCAACCAGTCCTTCATGCTTGGTTAGCTTAGCATGTAGCAACCAGTCCTTCATGTTTGATTAGCTTAGCATGTAGCCACCAGTCCTTTATGTTTGGTTAGCTTAGCATGTAGCAACCAGTCCTACATGTTTGATTAGCTTAGCACGTAGCTACCAGTCCCAAATGTTTGGTTAGCTTAGCATGTAGCGACCAGTCCCTCATGTTTGATTAGCTTAGCATGTAGCAACCAGTCCTTCATGCTTGGTTAGCTTAGCATGTAGCAACCAGTCCTTCATGTTTGATTAGCTTAGCATGTAGCAACCAGTCCTTTATGTTTGGTTAGCTTAGCATGTAGCAACCAGTCCTTCATGTTTGATTAGCTTAGCATGTAGCAACCAGTCCTTCGTGTTTGGTTAGCTTAGCATGTAGCAACCAGTCCTTCGTGTTTGGTTAGCTTAGGACGTAGCCACCAGTCCCACATGTTTGGTTAGCTTAGCACGTAGCAACCAGTCCCACATGTTTGGTTAGCTTAGCATGTAGCAACCAGTCCCATATATTTTGTTAGCTTAGCACGTAGCCACCAGTCCTATAGCATGTAGCAACCAGTCCCATATATTTTGTTAGCTTAGCACGTAGCCATCAGTCCCATATGTTTGGTTAGCTTGATCTGATAATTATTGATTATGTAATAGTAATTTCATTTATTTTTGCTCAAATTTAGAGCTAAGAACCAGCTATTTATTAATTTAATTTTATTACTACAGCCCTCTGTTAAATGTTAAATATTTAAATACATTATAAAAATAAAATAGTTATAATGTATGCTTGAACATCAGTCGTGTTTTTTAATTGATTATTTGATCATAAGTAATTGTTAATGGAAGCAGAAAAACTCTAAAAACAGAAGCTCTGATCTCATCATAGACTGATTATTTTATTATTTATTTAAATCTCATATTTTTTGCGTGTTGTATTTTGGTTTAATTTATTCTTTTAAGCTTTTTATTCCTTTTCATCTGAGGACATTTGTTTTCTATAGATTTAATTAAATTCTAACTGTTCAGTAAGTGTGATGCTAACACAGCTAGCAGTGGTGATAAAAGCATTTAAAAACCCTTAAATGACATTAATTCTGTATAAATGTGCACTTTTGCTGAAATCCAGCTCTGTTTTGGAGCATTGTCCTTCTTCTAAAAGAGTAAAAGTGTTTCCATCAAAGCTGTGTTTTAATGCTGTTACCTCATGTGAAGAAAAGGAGAGAAGATCAACCACTGCTCGCTCTCATTTCAAAATCACTGCTGCCCACAGAAAACCGGCGCTGAGCCCTCAGCCAATCAGCAGCCAGCATCCACCACAGGCTGTGAGGGAAATAAAGCCTGAGCTCTGAGGAGGAGGATTTAATTTTAGAGCATTGGAGGATTTTTTTAACCCACTTTCTGTTTCATCAACAGCTAATTTATCATTTTCTGCCTTTGAGGTGAAACTCACATTTATTGATTAACTTTCTGTCTTTGATTTGTCAATAAAACTTATCGTTTCACATTTCATCACAGGTTCAGCACATTTAACCTGTGCACACGTCTTTATGGTTTAAATCAAAAGACCAAAACAGTCCTTAACCAGTCTAACACAGAAACTATGTAAACCATCTCTAACTTTGTGTTTATCATCTGACGTATGAACACACACACACACACACAAACCTGGAGACACACTAAATCTAAAAATACCAACGTGAGGTTCAAACAGACGTGACTCAGAGACGTTAGAGTAGAAAATGACCTGCACACAGAGCTGATCTTAATCTATTCTTAATTCTATATATTTCAGTACAAATTGAATTTTTCCTCTAAGTTTATGAAATGAACAGATTTTTAAATGGACTTCTGTAGAAACGTCTGATTTTATTTCTAATAAAGTGAAACTTGGAGAGTTTGAGGTTTGTGTTGGAGCAGCTGGACGTGGTCATATCTATTCTTTATACGTCTATGATAAAGGAAGGAACAGATCTATTCTTTATACGTCTGTAACTAAGGATATTGTGTGTCCTTGTGTAGTGTGTAGCTTTGTGTCAGTTTGTGTTAGAATCTCTGCCTTTAAAGTCACAGTGACACACACACACTCTCTCTCACACTCTCTCTCTCACACACTCTCTCTCTCACACACTCTCTCTCTCTCACACTCTCTCACACACACACTCTCTCTCTCACACACTCTCTCTCTCACACTCTCTCACACACACACTCTCTCTCTCTCACACACTCTCTCTCACACACTCTCTCTCTCACACACTCTCTCTCTCTCACACTCTCTCACACACACACTCTCTCTCTCACACACTCTCTCTCTCACACTCTCTCACACACACACTCTCTCTCTCTCTCACACTCTCTCACACACACACTCTCTCTCTCTCACACTCTTTCTCACACACACACACACACTCTCTCTCTCTCTCACACACACACACAATGTGACCTTGCTCCTGTCGCTCCATCGTCCCACGTTTTCACATCGACTGAATAAAAGCGACTCCCAGTCGATGAAATCCATTAAAATGTTTACAAACGTTTACGTGAGCTCTGATGAAACGTACCAGAGGTCAAAGGTCGCGTGTGTGTGTGTGAACACGTGACAGCAGTGAGGTGTGCTGTGGGCGTGAGAGTTTTAGAGACAGTGTCTGTGTTATAAATGTCAGACTAACTTTTAAAAAGTTAAACTTCATACTTTGGATAAAAATGAAATAATGTTTTGAACAGTATGATTACAGTATGGTGTAATCATACTGTGTTTACTTTAAATAATTTATTTTCTATACTATTTGTATTAATACTGCGGTAAACAAAACTAAGTAGCATCTTAATTAGATAAAGCATGTATCACTAACCCAGGTGTTTAATGTATTTCTTCTTCTACAGCTATACACAGCCAGTGTTCACGCGTTAGGCTAACGTTATAACTACTACAATTAGAGCTGGACGATATATCGAATATACTCGATATATCGCAGCTTGTAGTCTGTGCGGTGTTGAAAATGACCATACCGTTAAACTCGCTTACTTTTTTTTTTTTTTTTGAAATGTCATCTTAATGACAACATGCACAAAAGGGCACTATTTGTTTTAAAATATTGTAGTGGCATTATGTACAAAAAGTCCACTTTAATTTTGTGTTTTGAAATGCCATGTGAGTTGCATCCTGCACTAATGTCTTGTTTTGAAATGTCTCTGTGACAATTTTGCACAGAACGTGCACTTTCTGTTGACAATTTTATGTTTGAGCCACTCACTGTTTAATAAATACAGTTATGTCAACTTTGACTTAGTTGTGATATCCCCTTTTTTGCATGAAAGTTTAAAATTGGCATATATTAATGCAGTATGATCAAGAATGTTTTAATGTAGACATATAGAATCATCATACTGGTGTGATTTTGTGCATCAAAGTGTTAATTCAAGGGTAATGCAAAATATCGAGATATATATCGTGTATCGTGACATGGCCTAAAAATATCGCGGTATTTATAAAAGGCCATATCGCCCAGCCCTAACTACAATATGGAAACATGAAGAGATGTTGGTTGAACTCTTTAGGAAGAACTTTGTGTAAATGATGAAGTTATTCTTAGAATGATCTGAGGAGCTAAATGATTGTCAGCTGGAGGAGAACCTGTAATTGCTGCGTGGGTGAAGCAGGTGGAGCGTTAATTACATCTAATCAGTGTCTGCTGAAGGAGCATTTTAACCCTTTACAGCCACTTTTACACTGGCTTAATAATAGCTCTGATAATATAAGACTCACTGAAGTGATCTCACACTGGATTATTATTAGAGTAGAGTTTAGATTTAGATTGATATAAAACTAGATTTAGACTGGTTTGTAGTGTGACGATGCAGTGTGTGTTTCTGTGTATGTCTCTGTGTGTGCTGCCTGATGGCCTGGTTGCCATGGCGATGCTCCCTGTAGGGATGTTAGAGCATCTCTTGCTGCTCGACCGGACGGAGGTGTTTGATTGGTGCAGAACCACAAACACTTTGTGTGTGTGTGTGTAGCAGATGTTTCATATTGCTTCATAACAAACAGCCTCTTTCTAATGGTGATGGATTAGAAGAAATATCCTTTTTGTTTGTTTTTGGCTCATTTTGTGTATTTTTATTTCATCTGTTTTGTGAAACATTTTTTTTGTCATTTTGCCACAGTCTGTGCAGCGTGCGTTTCCACTTCCTGTTGTAGATCCTGTGATTCTCACCGTCACTGGATCTGTTGCTGTTGGAGGCGTATGAGACAGGAAGTGAGCAGAGGAGGAGCTAAAAGCAGAGCGAAGTGTCGCGGCTGATTGAATCTGATGATTATGATGAATATTAATCCACTGCAGCTTTAATCTCTTTCATAGATTAAAGGGTAATTTCTCTAACCTCAATCCAAACTTGGCCTGCTTTTCATACACAGAGAAAATCACTGTCAGTTTATGTGTTATAGATCTATGTGCAGATTTAAAACTACACCATTATAATTATTCTAGGGATGTTTGTTCTAGGGAATATTGCAAAAAAGCAACATTCGGCTTCAGTTTAGTGAGTTAAAATCAAGGCTGGATCGTAGCGTGCAGTGATTTAGAGTGAGAAAAGTGTGAGCGTTGCTGCAGAACCAGCAGCAGCTCCTCCTCCTTTCCACACACAAACACATCCAGACTCTCCTTAACGCTCTCTGTCACTGCGTAAAAGTTAGAAACCGTCCATTTCCACAACAGAGTCCGTTATTAGCGCTATGAGCTATGAATACATAAACATCTCCATCGTTTCATCCTTCCACTACACCAGGTCTCACTGCATAGACTGGTGTAGCAGTAGCATGGAGTGCTAACAGCTGATGTGTGTAAACAATGGGCGTGGCTCCAAGCAGTGACTCCCAACACGATCAGCAGCAGAAAAAGTAGTGCAGTTTGTATTTACATATATGGTAATAAAGTATAATATATATTCTATATTAAACAGCAGTGTTTGTTTTAGCTGTTAGATAGTTGGAGAGGGAGGGGCTAACATTCTAGGAGGCGTGTTAGGTGACGTCACCTGCCAACGTGGGTAAAATCCAACTGTCCTGTTTAAAGCTGACTTTATATAAAATATGTAATAACAAGAGAGGAAACATAACTTTTTACACTTTGTTCCTCTGAATGAGACTAAATGATGTTTATCACTGTAGATAAACCATTAGAATGTTATTTATTTATCATATCTCACCTTTAATGTACTTTAGTTTTTTTTAAATGCATGTTTTGTTTTATTTGAAGGGTTAATATAAATGATAAACTTTGTTGTTTTTTTATGTCAGATATTCAATAAACATTTACTTTGTTTAAAAAAAACATGTTTAAAAATGTATTCTGGGCTATTTATGCACTATTAAAAAATAGTGAAAAACTTAACGTACATATTTGGTATTCAGCTAAGCGTTTATTTTTTATTCAGCTTCAGCCACAAATTTTCATTTTGGTGCATCCCTAATTTATTCTAATGTTGGATAAAGGATGGACTCCTCTGATGTCACTTCCTGTGTTGGTGTGTGTTTCCAGGGCTTTGTACACCTATGAGGACGACACCAATGACTTGACGTTGGCTTCGTCTGGAGGTGAGTTTTGCTTCTTTAATGTGGGAGTAAACGCTGACTCAGTCCATCTCAGGATTCAATAAATGATGAGAAAAGATGTTTCTGTGGAGATCAGTCATAGCTGTAGATGTTTGATAGATTCACTGACCCGTCCTGACCCCTAGCGCTGTGGTTCTCAACCTGTTCAACCAGCAACCTCCAAAATAAAGGCCCCAGAGAGCGGGGACCCCCACTGTAGCTGAAGGGGGTCCATCCATAAAGTCAGTAAAATGATGGTCCATTGTTCTATGAATCTGTGATAACCACATTTATTTATTCATCTGAATAATATCCACTGTTATCCAGGAACGTTTATTATTATTATTATTATTATTATAATCATCTTAAAGATGGAAATCCTGGTTTTAATCACTAATAAAATGGTTCAAAGTGACCAAAAATGGTGGAAAAGGAGGTGAAATGGGATTTTAAAAACCACAGACATTGGTTAAAAGTTGTAAATTAGAGTGGATAAAAACAGACAGAAAAAGTGGTAAAAATGGTTTAAAGTGTTTATATTGGAACAATTAGTTTAAACTGATAAATAATAGACATGACAAATGGTAAATGTGGTTAAATTTGTAAAAAATATTCATAAAATATGGTGAAAAGAGGTTAAAAGTGACAATAACGAGTCAACAAGTGGGAGAAATGTAGCAAAAATACGTTAAAAGGAGCAAAAATATGGCAATAAAAAGTGATTAAAATATGGTGAGTTTGGTGTTGTTGCAGAAAAAGGGTAAAAATAAGCAAAAATGGGCTGAAATTGTTCAGAAAATACTCTTAGTTTCTTGAAGGCATCTGGCGACCCCCTCACAGTGTCTCACGACCCCAAACGGAATTCTGATCCTAAGGTTGAGAAGCCCTGCTCTAGGGGTCCACGTACCCCTGGTTGGGAAACCCTGATCCAAACATCTTTAAACACTTGTAGTGTGTGATAATTGTCTCTGATCTGATGTGATGGTGTTCAGGAGGGGGTCTGACTGAGATCACGCTGACCTTCGACAGCGCTCGTGTGATGTACGGTTTCTGCAGCCTGAAGGAACCAAAGGCTGCTCTGCCTCGATACATCCTCATCAACTGGGTGAGACACACATTCACACACACTCACACACTCAGCATCATCAGGGCCTATTTTTAGGGCGGGGCTACTGGACTCAAAACTCCACCCACTTTGTTCTTCTTGTTGTTGTGTACACTAGTTAAAATCACGACTCCTCTATAAACGTGTACTCATCAACGCTCAGAGCTCAATTTTGGAAAAAAAGAAAGTCCGTTTTCTCATTTATTTGTGAGTCAAATATTATGAATTATTGACACACCAGTACAGTGCCCATCGGAAGTATGTATTCATATAGTGGGAGGAGCTTAAGTAGAGTTGTTAATTATGACCAAATGAGTATGTGTTTGAAGATTGTATGTATAGAGGTGTAAATACTCTGTACTCTGTAGTGTTATAAAGGGTTTATTTGTGTAAAATAGTGTGTGTGATTTATCTGGTTTAATTCTATGGGACATGAATATGATTAATGTGTTTGTTGTTTTTACTCATTTTTATATTTTTTTTGTTTGGTGTATTTTTCTGTAATGTAGGTTTTTTAGAGTCATTTTGTGTGTTTTTGTTTTTGTGCATTTTTTGTACAATTATTATATTAGTGTGATTCTGGAGTCGTTTACTGTATTTTTGTATCTTTTTTAGTGTAGTTTTGTGCATTTTTGTTGTCATTTTGTGTATTTTTTGTATAAATATTTAGTTTTCTGTATTTTGAGTCATTTTCATATTTTTGTTGTAGTTTGGTGTACTTTTCTGTAATGTTTGTTTTTTGAAGTCATGTGTATTTTTGTATCTTTTTTGGTGTTCATTTTCATATTTTTATTCTGTTGTCGTGTTGTGTACTTTTTGTATAAATATTGTTTACCTTTGAACCGAGTGGTCAGAGTTTAACTTCCATACACGGCATCACAGAGAATCTGCAGTTTTCCAGATTAAACGGGTAGAGTTCAATACCGACTCTAGTGAAACAATTACACAGACAGTTATATTGTTTAAACTATGGGAAACTAAGACTCACCAGTGGCTGATGGTTTCAAATGATCTAGAGCTCTGTGTTTGAGACTGTGTTGAATCAGGCTGTAATGTGACATAGATATTCTATGAGCCAATGTCTAGAGCCTCTCTGAGACCTTTTGTTACTCAGTAGAACCGAGTCATTTGACTGAATTCTCAGGAACGTGGCACGTGCTCTTTGACGCCGAGATGTTCTGCTAACCCGGCCGTAGTTCATCAGAACTTTTTATCTCCATTTTTATCCACTCTAATTTACAACTTTAAACCAATTTCTGCTGTTTTTAAAATCCCATTTCACCTCCTTTTCAACCATTTTATGTTACTTTGAACACATTTTGTGTTTATTATTATTTGTGGTTAAAACAATGATTTACATCTTTAAGATGAATATAACAGTAGCAGGCAACACCTAGGGGGGTCGGGGGGCATGTCCCCCCTGGAAAATTTAGCAAAACTGATGCTAAATGGTGTCTTTTGGTGCATTATTTTAGTGTCATTGTGGTTTTGCTTCTGTTTATTTTCTCACCTAGTTTGTGTTTACATGATGCATTTACAAGTTGGAATCTGGTATCCATGGTAACGATGACAAAGAATTGAGCATCATTATCAGTTTACCTTATAGTATAGCAGTAGTATGGGGGCGTGGTCTGTTAGTAGTCCTCTGTAGAATGCTGTCTGGTACTGGAACATATCTGCATGATTTACATCATTTATGTGTGATTTGATTGTAGTTGGTTTTGGTAATATACAGTATTTAGTTGTATCAATGCTCATTAATATTCATAATATATCTAACACAAGCATATTTTAATGAAGCACCAAAGTTATGTACATTAAGGGTTGAGTCACAGCCTGAATAGGGGTTGATGTTCACTGGGTACTATTAGTAATATTAGTTATAGGGATGGCTCTGTACACTCAGTAAATATAAGTTAGAATTAAGAATAATTCATTTTGTTTTGGTGAATTACCATTCATTAAAAAAATAAAAAATTATTTTGTCAAGAAATAATTTAAAATGATCTAAAAAAAATAATGAAATAATCTCAGTTAAAAAAAAAATGAATAAAAGAATTTCTAAAAAGTTCTTCTAAAAAAAACTAGGTCACTACTGAGGAAATGTTATAATGAAAAAAATAAAAATGAGCAGCACATGTCCAAATTTGGGGGGGGGGAAATGGGCTGCACCTCCCCTTATATTTGTGATTTTGGTAATATCAGCCCATTAATGATGGCTGACTGTGACATCACTGCTTATTCATCTTATTATGACCAATATCAGACACTTCAGTGTTTCAGGAGGTGATTTATCCCACAGATGAGAGAATCTGAGGGGTTTGTTTGCTGGTACTTGAGATGAACTAACGAGACTTCGCAGAAGATTTAGAAAATGTCTGATAAAACTTCATCACAGAACGTCCTTAAAGTAACTTCAGTCTTTCATGGATTTTAACCATTTTTTCAGTGCGAAATGGGTGCAAAATCATTTATGAACATGTTTAAGAGTAGAAGGTGAGAGGAGAACATTTTTTTTATAAACAACAAAAATAAAGTAGACGGTGGTCAGAACGTGAGTAGCCGGTGCTTCTGGAGATCTTTGCTATAATAATAATAAACGTTTCTGGATAACAGTGGATATTATTCAGATGAATAAATAAATGTGTTTATCACAGATTCATAGAACAATGGACCATCATTTTACTGACTTTATGGATGGACCCCAAAAATCTCTCTCCTTTATTCCCCCTTATAGATGGTCCTGTCTCCACATGACTGTTCTTCAATGTTCATGTCTGTGTTCAGCTACAGTGGGGGTCCCCGCTCTCTGGGACCTTTATTTTGGAGGGTCCCCGCTCTCTGAAAACTTTATTTTGGAGGTCGTGGGCTGAACAGGTTGGGAACCACAGGTTGAGAACCCCTGATCTAGAGGATGGATACAGTGTCCTCGTAATAGGACAGTGGCTCCACATCTGTAGAGTGTTTCTCACTAAGTGATGATGTCATGGACGTGTTCTTACATTTAACATGACGTTTGAAAACATCTGATCGTTGGTGTGTTTCAGGTCGGTGACGACGTGCCGGATGCCAGGAAGTGTGCGTGTGCGAGCCACGTGGCCACCATCGCAGACTTCTTTCAAGGCGTGGAGGTGATCGTTAACGCCAGCAGTCTGGAGGACGTGGAGCCGTCGGCCATCGGCCAGCGTCTCACTAACGGCACGGTGGGGGCGGCGGCGGTGGTGGCGAGTCCCGTCCTGAGTCGTCTGAAAACACGAGAGGAGGAGCTAGCAGACGTGGTGAGAACGCTGAGAAATGTGATGTGGGTGTGGTCTGTGTTGTTGGACCAATCAGCATCTAGTGTTCTTCATCCTCAGGGAACGATGTACGAGAAAACCAACGCAGAGTCAGAGATGAAGAAGATTAACAGAGAGGAGTTCTGGGAACAGGCCAAGGTAGATTATTATTCACTCATTAATAATAATTATTATTATTGTTTTGAGTTTTATTGTATTTTCTATACTGCAAACATAAGATACAAACATGTATGAACAGAACATACATAAAAACAGTTTAATCTAAACATCTTCTCTCACATCACTGTGTCCGTCATGTGAGGCTCCTTCCACCTCTGATTGCTGCGTACACACGTCATCACATTCAGATAACTTTATTGATCCCATAGGATCATTAATTTCTAACAATTCTCAGAGCAGTCACATACTGTACATACATCACACACAGTGCTCAGTACAGGACATTCACAGTCTATGGAGCAGCATCAGCATTCCATATACAGTACAATAATAGACCAGTTTTTAATATTCCAAAAATGTATTTGTATAACTGTGGTACAATAGTTGTGTAAACACAAAACAGAAGTTCACAACTCAACCATTTGTTCATACAATCTAAAATATTTTTTATGAGGGGAAAATTTTAGAACATTCTCATACATGAGTCTGAAATGAATTTAGCTTCTTTTCTAAGTAATGAATTGTTTTTGTGTTTATTGTAATCATTTTTTCTGTATGTTTGTGTGTTTTTCTGTCTTTTTAATTTTGGGGACTGTACATATTTTAAAGTGTTTTTGTTTTGTAGCTTTAAAAACCAAAGAAGAAGAACTATTTCTGCTTTGTTTGTTTATCTGTTGTTTCCTGTGTAAATGAAACAATTAAAGCAGAACTAAGTAACGTGTGCTTAGAGTTCCCATAGATTCACATCCCTAGACACCACGTTGAGGAGATGTTAGCTCCACAAACACATGCAGAACTTCCTTGATTTATTATTATTATTAATAATAATAATAATAATATTAGAATTATATTATTTTTTATATTATTACGTTTGTTATGATTATAATGATTTCATTATTTTTTAATGATTATTTATTTTATATGATTATTATATTTATCATTATTATTCCATATCTGTCTTTCAAATTTCTGATTTTTTTAACTTCATTTTAGGATATTCTTTCAACTTTTTTAATAGATTAGTTTTAGTTTTTTTCCAACTTCTGCAATTTTTTGCAATTATTTTTGTAGTATTTGTTTAGATTTATTTTATCTTTCAACCTATTAAAAATTATATATAAAACTTTGCTTTACTTTAATTTATTCATTTCAACTGTTTCTGTTGTTTTTTTACTAATTCTGTAAAATATTTGTTGTTTTCATTGTTTTCTAAGTTTGTTACTTTGTTACTCATTATGTATGTATTTTTATTATTTCTTTGACGTTAATATCCAATATTGTGTGTGTGTGTGCGTGTGCGTGTGTGTGTGTAGCGTGAGGAGGAGCTGAGGAAGGAGGAGGAGAGGAAAAAAGCGTTGGAGGAGCGACAGCGTTTTGAGGAGGAGAGGATGGAGCTGGAGAAGAAGGAGCAGGAGAACCGAGAGAAGAGATACAGAGAGAGAGAACGTCAGATTGAAGAGCACAGGTTCCTGATTGATCAATAATGTTCATTTTATTACATCATTCACTTTCATTACAACTTATGAGTGGAATTCATCATTTGTAAACAAAATCTATAAATAAATAAATGATAAAACTGTCCTAAGTTCATTTTCCGTATTAGCGCCCTCTGCTGTTAAAGATGATCTTTATTTTATCCCAGTGGAGAAAGCAGTTAAAGAACAAACAAGAAAGATAAATAATAAAGTAAAAATAAAATATACAATACTAATAAAAATGAAATAAATAATAGATATTGGTCAAGATAACAGTACAGATAAAAATAAATAAATAAGCTGTAAGTGGGGTTTTAAAGAGACTCTTTGAAGTACAGTTTTATTATTTTTTATTTATTCAGTTCATTTCTGACATGGTTGCAATCACAGAAATTCATTTTGACATTCAGAGCAAAATCACATCATTATTTATTTATTTATTTATTTGTTTTTTTGTCTTTTTTTCATGCCGGAAAGGGCGACGGAAAAAAGCATTATGCTTATCCAGATCCGTCCCCTGATTTGAACACAGATAATTTTACATCAAACCTCGTTTCTTCCCTTGTCAAACATTCTCATCTTCTTCATAAATTTCATCATTAACGTTTTTTTTTTTTTTTTTTTTTTTTGTCCTTTTTTATGTGATGTGTTCTCGTCTGCAGTCATTGTTCCTGTTGTTACTCCTCTTCACTGTCCTTTTTTTCCGTATCTCCACGGGCTTTCTTTTCCAGTCGTTGTTTATGTTCCTCCAACTCTCCAAACGTAAAGTTCTTCTTCTTTCAAAGAACCTTCATATCCTCTGAAAGTCGCCTCAGCTTACGATACATCAGAAAGGCACATGCACATACACATACCCCCATCATTAGCAGGCCAAAGATCATGACTCCTAGCAGATAGATGTCCTCCACATCTTCCACTGTCAGCAGAGAGAGACAGAGCATCTGGCTTCTCCCTCGTGCATCCATGACATATCCACCTGGGTATGTGTCCTTTGGACACGCTGGTTCGTGCTGTAGCAATTGCCTCGTCGTGAAGATTTTGTCAATGGCTCAATGACCAGTTGATGAGTTCCATGTCGTCGCTGTAGAGTTCGATGAAGAGTTGACTTGAGACCTGTATGTGTAGAAATATCCTCCGTGTTTTCTCCTTAAATCCTTTCAGATTTACTGATTGTTGTGTCTCTGTGTCAAGGTTATTCCAGAGGTTCATGGCTCTATACACAGTACTATGTTTGCCAACGTTAGATTTAACCCTGTCTGGTCTAAACACATTATTATATCTGAAGTCGTAGGAATTTTGATTGTATGTGAAATGTTTTTGTATTTGATGTGGTAGTTTTTTAGATGAGGCCCTAAATGCGTGTATTTGTGTGTTGTAGTGTTTTATTTCTTGCAGTTTAAGGTATTCTGCCTTTTCAAATAATTAGTTTGTGTGTGTGTTGTGTGGTGCTTTATGTAAAATTCTTATAGCTTTTTTTTGTAGTTTAAATAGTACATCCCTTTCAAAATAAAAGCACTGGGTTGAGTACCTCAGTTAATTTTATTAATTATTATTATTATTACTGTTCTTGTTATTCATTTATTATTATTATATTATCATTATTGTTATTATTATTATTATTATTAATAATAATAATAATATATGTTATATGAAAACGGGTAAAATGCAGAGAAGAATTTTACTACAGTGATGAATAAAGTATATTATTTTTAATACTCAGTTTGATCATTTCTAACTGTCCTTTGTTCTGTACATCATTATCATTGGTGCTGATTTATTTCTGGAAAACGTGTTTTTTAAAATTTAGGAAGATGATGCAGGAGGAAGAGGAGGAGAAGGAGAAGCTGAGGGGTCAGATTACCATGGTAACAGAAGCTCCATCCTATCATGAGCAGATAAGCACATGTTCCGTGTGTTTGAACATGTTTCCTTGTTTTGTTCAGCCTGCAGAGTCCAGCGTTGATGATCTGAGTCTGGACAAAAAAGAATCAGAGGTTGAAGTGAGTCTGAAGTTACGTTTAATAAAAGTCAGTAAAATAAAGCACGGTTTCATATTCTCTGTGTTAACATGTTAACGTGTTCTCTGTGTTAACGTGTTCTCTGTGTTAACATGTTAACGTGTTTTCTGTGTTAACGTGTCTGTGTTAACGTGTTCTCTGTGTTAACATGTTAACGTGTTCTCTGTGTTAACATGTTAACGTGTTCTCTGTGTTAACGTGTTCTCTGTGTTAACGTGTTAACGTGTTCTCTGTGTTAACGTGTTCTCTGTGTTAACGTGTTCTCTGTGTTAACATGTTAACGTGTTCTCTGTGTTAACGTGTTAACGTGTTCTCTGTGTTAACGTGTTAACGTGTTTTCTGTGTTAACGTGTTCTCTGTGTTAACATGTTAACGTGTTCTCTGTGTTAACATGTCTGTGTTAACGTGTTCTCTATGTTAACATGTCTGTGTTAACGTGTTAACGTGTTCTCTGTGTTAACATGTTAACGTGTTCTCTATGTTAACATGTCTGTGTTAACGTGTTCTCTGTGTTAACATGTCTGTGTTAACGTGTTCTCTATGTTAACATGTCTGTGTTAACGTGTTCTCTGTGTTAACGTGTTCTCTATGTTAACATGTCTGTGTTAACGTGTTAACGTGTTCTCTGTGTTAACGTGTTCTCTATGTTAACATGTCTGTGTTAACGTGTTAACGTGTTCTCTGTGTTAACGTGTTCTCTATGTTAACATGTCTGTGTTAACGTGTTCTCTGTGTTAACGTGTTCTCTATGTTAACATGTCTGTGTTAACGTGTTCTCTGTGTTAACGTGTTCTCTGTGTTAACGTGTTCTCTATGTTAACATGTCTGTGTTAACGTGTTAACGTGTTCTCTGTGTTAACGTGTTCTCTATGTTAACATGTCTGTGTTAACGTGTTAACGTGTTCTCTGTGTTAACGTGTTCTCTATGTTAACATGTCTGTGTTAACGTGTTCTCTGTGTTAACGTGTTCTCTATGTTAACATGTCTGTGTTAACATGTTCTCCGTGGGTGCAGGAGGCGAAGGCCATCATCGCTCAGCGCTCGGGGAATCCTCGTGAGTTCTTCAAGCTGAAGGAACGCGCCATGACGTTCAGTGGAGGAACGTCACCCGTCTCCGTCCATCGCACCGGTAATCAATCACTCCTTTATGTGTCCAACTGAAGGTCAGCGGGCCAAACCAGGGCCGTCAAAGGATAGAAATCAGCCCCAGGAAGAATTTTAGTTCAATTTAAAACAGCTCATACTACCTATCGATCACATTTATTTATGGGTGTCTTATATTTTATTTATTTATTTTAGTTAATTAGTTGTTTTTTTATTATTTATATTTTTAATTTTTATATCTTATTTAGTAGTTTATTTTGTATTTATTAGTTTGTTTATTTAATAGTTTATTCATTTATTAGTTTGTTTATTTTTTATTTAGTCAATTTTTTATTTATAAGTTTGAATATGTATTTTATTGTTTATTAATTTGTTTATATATTAGTATGTAGTGTATAACTTTATTTGTTGTTTTCCTTTTAAAGGTGTTTTTTATTTTTATTATTACTATAAAAAAGTTCCTTTTGATTCTATTCATTCATAAAATAAGACAATGTTTTTTTAAACTGGAATCACAAGATAACATGATCACCAGTGGACCTGTAACACCCGGGGGGGACAGCCTCACTAACACCTCTCCTTTCCTCTCTTTGTCCTCCATCGTCTGTCGTCTCTAACCAATCACACTGTTTGGGGGCGTGTCTTTTGTTGTGTGTCGTGGCGTTGCTTCGTTTTCGTGTCTGTGTGTGTCACTGTGTACTTTGATGTACTTTGGGCCCCGCCCTCGGCCGGCCCTCAGGGCGCCTGGACAGTCCCTTCCTGAGGCAGCAAACCACAACAGGTCAGGGGTCACCCGTCCACTCACAGACACACGCAGGGACGGCCCCGACCCCGCCCACAGCAGCCGGTACGTACGTACGTATGCACCAGGACCAGGAAGGAGGACACAGTCATCCAATCAGAGCACAGCGTTTAGCTCCGCCTCCTGTTTATTAAGTTTAAACAAAGCGTGTACTCACACTAGAGGGCGCTGCAGCTCCTCAGTAAACCAATAAAACAATAGGGGGCGCTAATCTTCTACGTCAAACACAGGCAACTTTATGTGGCCCCTAAATTAACGAACATAACAGAAAAATACTCAAAAGTGTGTGTGTGTGTGTGTGTTCAGTGCTTGTCTGTGTGTTTTATCTTAAAGTTTCCAGTGAAATGTGAGATTGATTCTCTTCTTCTTCTTCTTCTTCTTCTTCTTCTTCTTCTTCTTCCTCTTCCTGTGACGTTCTTTGGATCCACAAACAAACCAAACTCACACGTGAGTGATATTGTGTAAATGTTGCTCGTCTATTGTTTCTCTTCATTCTTTAACGTCACACATTTATTCACTTTCCTCCTCATTATTGACTTTTATTCACACAAAACTTATCTTTAATCTTCTATTCCCTATAATCAGATCTAATCTTTATTTATTTCATCTCATTTATTCATCCCACTTTAATTTTAATTTTTATCATTTTATTTTTTATTACTTATTTTATCATTACTTAATCTAACTTATTTTAAACTATCTTATCTTACTTTATCTTAATGTGTCCTAATTAATCTTATCTAAATTAACCTAACTTATCTTAACTTTGGAACCACACAATAAAGAAAGATTTAAGTTTTTTATGAATCTTTACTTTTAGAAACAATGTTTCCACCTGGTTTTGAACCGGTCTCAAACGTCCTCCACTGTACACTATGGATTATTGATTATTGATTATGTTCCCTCTCTCTCCTCTAGGGGGCTCTGACGATGAAGAGCAAAGTTTTTCAGCGTCTTCTGTTCCAAAGATCATCACCTCGTCTATGAAGGAGGACAAGATCAGAGGTGAAACTATTGATTCATTATTAACTTGGTTTTAACTTATCCTCATTTTTTTTATCTTATATTAATCTAACTTATTTGTTCATAAGTTAAACTAACTTATCTTACTTTATCTCAACTTAATTTATCCTAATTTATCATAGATTTGGCGTTGGAGGCGGAGAAGGAAGTGTTGATTCAAGAGGCCACGCCCCCCAACACAGACCAACACCGGGACTCGTCCGGCTTTTCCGTGTGGAACTCGGGGACGGACAGACTGGTGGACCTGTGGGACAGCAGCTCCGCCCCTAACTCCGCCCACTCCACAGAACTGGTGGACCTGATGGGCGATGACATCACGGCGGCGGTGCGTCCTCAGCCTCTGCTTAGCTTTGATGAGATGATGGACGGGACGTTCTGCTCGGGTGTGGGCGTGGCCGAGGACGAGCAGATGACGCTGAGCTACAGACAGGCGTTACAGCACGCCTCCGGGGACCACGCCCAGCTGCTGCTGACCAATGGGGACGCTCTGATGAAGGAGGGAACGCAGGTTTGTCGTCATTTTCTCTTTACGTTTTTGTTTGTTTGTATTTATTGTATTTTATATATATATTGTATATAATGCTTTATTTGCTGATGTTAACGTGTGTTTTGTTTCCAGGCGAGTGAGGGATACTTCAGTCAGTCTCAGGAGGAAGACTTTGACTCGTCTGCTAAACCTGCTCCAGTGTTTTATAATAAACCTCCAGGTCAGACGCACAAAACAACATCAAATGTAACATGTAACACACACACACACAGTCATTATTTGACCTCTGACCTCAAACAATCAACATAAACGTTTTCACTGATCTTTAAAGACCCACAGATTTTGTTCTATGACAATCTGACTTTAGTTTCATTATTATTTTTTGTTTGCTTTGTTCTTCTGTAATCAATAGTTGAATAGAGAAAAGTTTCACACAAAACAGTTTGTGACAAAAAGCTGAGATAAAATCTATCAGTGACTTTGAAGCTATTTTTTTTACTTTAGTGACATTAGTTTCCTTCTATAAAACTATAAAAACAACAGAGACCAGGTTTTTGATGACATTATTATTATTATTATTATTATTTTGTTATCTGGGTTCCATACTGTATGTTGGCGTTCCTCTGATACAGAATAAGATAATATACGATAGCTGTTAGAAACAAACTGAATTTTACTGTTGGTGGCGACAGAGTTCAGCTATTAGCTACAGAACAGTTTTATACAAGTTTGGCCTAAAACCTTTTAAATGTCCTTATTAATAGATCTATGTCTAATAAAACACATTATTATGCATCATATTCATTTAATTACCTTTTAAAAATAGGACTACCTTACAGTTTCAGAGCCTGTGTTCCTCCATCTTGAAATCATGTGATTGATGATGTCACATGGCCAAACATTATGAACCACCCCCAATGTTATTGTTTACGTATAAAAAACATGGATGAAAACGTGTGTGTATAGTTGCACGTTACCCACGGTAGATCACGATATTACTGGTAACAGTTTCTGCTACATAGCGACTGTCTCTCCTTCTCACTGCACAGTCTAAACTCACTGTACGCTATTCACTTTAAAACAAACCAACATGGCAACCGAGCAACACAGCTGCTGAATGATTGGCTGTTTGCCTGTTACTGGTGATGTCCAGAGATATGATAAACTGTTTCCTCACGCTGGGTTCGCCCATCTGTTAGCTGATTGGCTGTTCGTGTGTTTCTGTTGGCAGAATGAACTCCATAAAGACAGCTCTGCTTAGACAGAAACTCACTTCAAAACAAACAAACAAGTTAAAGTTCTGTCTCTTTTGGACACGTGCACAGCGTACAGTCACAAACACCAGACAACACATGGTAGAAGCACCAGGTCCGAGCGCTGAGTCTGCCGCGGTGGCGTCGTTGTCAGTGACATCACTAATTTTGCTCAAAAAACCAAACTCCAAAAGTCCCATTAGGAACTATTTTGTCTTTAAACGAGGCAGAGACGGTAAAGCAATAGGAGATCTACTGTGCAGGCGCTGTCACCATCTATAGGAGCCAAAGGAGGAACACTTTTTGTTTTTTTACGCACGGACTTAAAGCGATCTTTTTTTTAAATGTTTATTTACAGAGATATTTACAAATGATATTCATACAAAGGAGGATCACATCCAGTCTCATAAAACACCAGTGACGTCACTTATAAAATACATAAATATATAGTTTTCTCAAGGAATCACTTCCTGTTTATAGTATTTTATCCTCTATGGTTTATTATGTTGCAGAAGAAACATTTTTGTTTTTAAAAAGACAGTGGATTTATTATCCTAAGTTGATTATTTATATTAGTTAAACATAAATTATTGTGCAAAGGAAAATGATTATTTTTTAAATTTCAACCAAATTCTAACTTCATTTATTAGTTTTTTATTGCTTACTGTATTTTCCGGACTACAAGGTAGTACAAGGTAGTGTTATTATTATTATTATTATTATTATTATTAAGACGCATTAAGAGAAACAAAATAGTCAGATAAGTCAAACTTTATTCAACTCATTAACAATAATTCTCAACATTGTTCAGGTTTAACATAAAATACAGAACAATAAACTCACTTTTTCAGTTCAGTATGTTGAAGCACAGTACAGGTACATATCACTCCATGAGGTGTCTGACTACGGTAGCCCTGAAGCACCAAAAATCCATCAAGCAGTGCAGCTTCATAGTTTACCAAAGTTGTACTAAAACATTTTGACATATTAATTTCATACATAAGGCGCACTGTGCTTTATAGTCCGAAAAATACGGTATATGCTTTTGTTCATGTACTGTGTGTGTGTGTGTGTGTGTGTGTGTGTGTGTGTGTGTGTGTGTGTGTGTGTGTGTGTGTGTGTGTGTGTGTGTGTGTGTGTGTGTGTGTGTGTGTGTGTGTGTAGAGATTGACATCACATGCTGGGACACGGATCCCGTGGTGGACGATGACGACGACTAAACGCTGCAGGAAGAAAAAAGTTCGCTTCACGAAGAAAATCATGTTTTTTAAAAAAACAAACAAAAAGACACAAAAAGTAATGATATTAATAATAATAATAATAATTCCACTGAGTCGTGCATTAAAATGACTTGTCTATGATCTTTTACCAGGACAAAAACGTAGCTAATGGAAATTAAAGGTTTGGATATTTTTCTGTGTTTGTTGTTTTATTTATTTTGATGAATTAACGCTGGCTGTAGGGGGCGCTCTCGCTCACACCGTAGTGCTATTTGTCTCTCTTCCTTCCTTCGCTCCATCCTGTGTTAGCGCTCCCTCACACTGGGAATATTAGCCTCACTCTGCTGAAGACCAAGAACTCTGTCCGACTGTAGCTCCGCCTCCTTTTTCACTCCCTTTTCTATGTTTTTTAAAAGCTTCAATTCCAGATTAAACGGCTGGTGATCCTCAGCTCTCCGTTTGTTTCTTCTTCTTCCAACATCTACTCGTCATTACACACAAAGGTTAGAATTATGGGATTAAAAGTCATATTTATATATTTATTTACACATTAACGCAAACATTCAACACAGATTTTTAAATCCAGACAACGCTGACCTTTCATTAAAAAGCTCCTTTACTGGTTTTGTTGTTTTCACTTTTTAATAAACATTTTCAGTCTTCATGTCCAGGGGTTTTCAACCTTGGGGTCAGGACCCCATTTGGCGTCATGAGACACTGGGAGGGGTTCGCCAGATGCCTTCAAGAAATGAATAATTTTGACCTTATTTCTACAACTACACCAAACTCACCATATTTTAACCTATTTTCATCGTATTTTTTGGTGTCAATGATGACGTTTGATGACTAATTATAGAAAGCTCATTATCATGGTTATGTTCATTAGTGTGAGCAGGTGGAAAAATGCTGGGAATGTGCTTTTATTTCACAGGAAAACTCACTTTATTTTGAAGTTCAGGGTAAAAACGCCGACAGGGAGCTTTAGAGTTTGGAGATGGTAACCATGGCAACTGGCAGTGATACTGAAGAAGCTTCTGGGTGGAGAGCCACGCTGACTCAGCGGTTTGAGTGGTAGCCCTTTGACTTCCTGTCAGTCCACACTGAGGGGAATAAAACGCATCCTGATGTGGTGACAGAATCTGAACCTTTGATCAATAATCTGATATCAGTGATATTAACCATGATTAATCTCTACTAGTGATCAGGTTAGGTTTACTAGTGACACGAGTTACCATCATATGCTAATAAGGGGCGGGGCAAGTAAATTCATGCTTGCCATTTGCTTTATAAAATATTCCAACCAATCAGAGAGATGTTTAGTTCTAATCCCTCCTACTTTATTTACATTAGGTCTACTAGTGACATATTTAAGTGTGTCAGTAATATTAGTAAACACACATTTTTATTACTAAAGGTTTTTGGTTAGAGTGGAGTGTGTCTGTGCTAACCTCCTGTTTCTTGGAGCTCCTCCTCCTCGCGCACCTGGCTTGGCGCTGATTGCGGGGCGGAGTCAGAAGTGATTAAAGGCTCAGATCCTCTGTCTGTGTGGAGTCGTACCTGTACTTGTACCTCAGTGACGTGCTGTGACCACTAGGGCTGGGTAGGCACGTTGCAAATCCAGACCATCAATGACAATTACATATGTTTCTGCTGGCAAGTGTTAATTCAATTCAAATCAATTTTATTGGTTTAAAGCAATTTACAACAAAATCATCTCAATGCACTTATCAAAATATAAAATTCATAATAAGAAAGAAAAAATCCAACAAGATCCACATGAACAAGTATTTATCATCTAATAAAATCAACATCATAAACACCATTAAAGAAACATTGAAACATGGAGCGTCTCTGTTAGGGTTTTGGGACTGGTTCTTCTCCTGAGTGGTAAACTGCTGCTTTCTGCCTAATCCCTTTAACGTTCTAATCCCTTTAACGTTCTAATCCCTTTAACGTTCTAATCCCTTTAACGTTCTAATCCTTTTAACGTTCTAATCCCTTTAACGTTCTAATCCTTTTAACGTTCTAATCCCTTTAACGTTCTAATCCCTTTAACGTTCTAATCCCTTTAACGTTCTAATCCCTTTAACGTTCTAATCCCTTTAACGTTCTAATCCTTTTAACGTTCTAATCCCTTTAACGTTCTAATCCTTTTAACGTTCTAATCCCTTTAACGTTCTAATCCCTTTAACGTTCTAATCCTTTTAACGTTCTAATCCTTTTAACGTTCTAATCCCTTTAACGTTCTAATCCCTTTAACGTTCTAATCCCTTTAATGTTCTAATCCCTTTAACGTTCTAATCCCTTTAACGTTCTAATCCTTTTAACGTTCTAATCCCTTTAACGTTCTAATCCTTTTAACGTCCTAATCCTTTTAACGTCCTAATCCTTTTAACGTTCTAATCCCTTTAACGTTCTAATCCCTTTAACGTTCTAATCCCTTTAACGTTCTAATCCCTTTAACGTTCTAATCCCTTTAACGTTCTAATCCCTTTAACGTTCTAATCCCTTTAACGTTCTAATCCCTTTAACGTTCTAATCCCTTTAACGTTCTAATCCCTTAACGTTCTAATCCCTTTAACGTTCTAATCCCTTTAACGTTCTAATCCCTTTAACGTTCTAATCCCTTTAACGTTCTAATCCTTTTAACGTTCTAATCCCTTTAACGTTCTAATCCCTTTAACGTTCTAATCCCTTTAACGTCTTAATCCCTTTAATGTCTAATCCCTTTAACGTTCTAATCCCTTTAACGTTTAATCCTTTTAACGTCCTAATCCCTTTAACGTTCTAATCCCCTTTAACGTCCTAATCCTTTAACGTTCTAATCCTTTAACGTCTAATACCCTTTAACGTTCTAATCCCTTTAACGTTCTAATCCTTTTAACGTCCTAATCCCTTTAACGTTCTAATACTTTTAACGTTCTAATATCCTTTACAGTTCTAATCCTTTAAAGTCCTAATCTTTAACGTTCTAATCCCTTTAACGTCTAATCCCTTTAACGTCTTAATCATTTTAACGTTCTAATCCCTTTAACGTTCTAATCCCTTTTAACGTTCTAATCCTTTTAACGTCTAATCCTTTTAACGTTCTAATCCCTTTAACGTTCTAATCCCTTTAACGTTCTAATCCCTTTAATACGTTCTAATCCCTTTAACGTTCTAATCCTTTAACGTTCTAATCCCTTTAACGTTCTAATCCCTTTAACGTTCTAATCCCTTTAACGTCCTAATCCTTTTAACGTTCTAATCCTTTTAACGTTCTAATCCCTTTAACGTTCTAATCCCTTTAACGTTCTAATCCCTTTAACGTTCTAATCCCTTTAACGTTCTAATCCCTTTAACGTTCTAATCCCTTTAACGTTCTAATCCTTTTAACGTTCTAATCCCTTTAACGTTCTAATCCCTTTAACGTTCTAATCCTTTTAACGTTCTAATCTCTTTAACGTTCTAATCCCTTTAACGTTCTAATCCCTTTAACGTTCTAATCCTTTTAACGTTCTAATCCCTTTAACGTTCTAATCCCTTTAACGTTCTAATCCCTTTAACGTTCTAATCCCTTTAACGTTCTAATCCCTTTAACGTTCTAATCCCTTAACGTTCTAATCCCTTTAACGTTCTAATCCTTTTAACGTTCTAATCCCTTTAACGTTCTAATCCCTTTAACGTTCTAATCCCTTTAACGTTCTAATCCCTTTAATGTTCTAATCCCTTTAACGTTCTAATCCCTTTAACGTTCTAATCCTTTTAACGTCCTAATCCCTTTAACGTTCTAATCCCTTTAACGTCCTAATCCCTTTAACGTTCTAATCCCTTTAACGTCCTAATCCCTTTAACGTTCTAATCCCTTTAACGTTCTAATCCTTTTAACGTCCTAATCCCTTTAACGTTCTAATCCTTTTAACGTTCTAATCCCTTTAACGTTCTAATCCCTTTAACGTCCTAATCCCTTTAACGTCCTAATCCCTTTAACGTCCTAATCCCTTTAACGTCCTAATCCCTTTAACGTCCTAATCCCTTTAACGTCCTAATCCCTTTAACGTTCTAATCCCTTTAACGTCCTAATCCCTTTAACGTTCTAATCCTTTTAACGTCCTAATCCTTTTAACGTTCTAATCCCTTTAACGTTCTAATCCCTTTAACGTCCTAATCCCTTTAACGTCCTAATCCCTTTAACGTCCTAATCCCTTTAACGTCCTAATCCCTTTAACGTCCTAATCCCTTTAACGTTCTAATCTCTTTAATGTTCTAATCCTTCTGTGTCCTAATCTGGTGCGTTTACGCCACAGCGGGGCCAAACTACATCTGCTGTACATACGTCACACCATTCATCGCGCTGACTACGGTGGTGTAGCTCCTCCCACCTTCTTCTGGATGCTTTAAAATCATAGTAAACCTCACAAGCTTGTGTTAAAGTTAAACTTTACATTAACTCCCAAAAGTTTATGGGAATTTGTACAATATACAAATTGTATATTTTATCTGTACATAACTGGTGTTTTTATTTTGCATATTTAATCCATCTACACTTTTTAAACAAATGATCACCCTTTTAAAATAATCTGTTAAATAAAACCTATATTTGTTATAATTAAAGGTCTTGTCTCCGCCCCATGATTAAAAGATAAAACGAACATGTGCAGTGTCCGAGGCGTACCCCTAGGGGGCGGTGTCCCTCAATAACCTGCCTTTCTGTCGTCAGACCACACCAGTAAAATCATCTACTTTAAACAATGTGTCACTCATAAAGGAGGGATTACAACTAAATCCAGCTCTGTGATTGGTTGTAATATTTTAAACCAATGGCAAACCTGAAACTACTTTTCTTACTCCTTTGTTAGCATATGATGCTAACAGCTGATATTTATTTGTTATTGGCTGTCTCCAAACATATAAAATACAAATAATAAACATGAATTTAAACTGTTTATCAGAGCATTATTTATAAAACAATATAACAGCATTATTAATCAACTTATGTACTTATGTTTTAATAGGTTCAAACATTTAGTTTTTTTATATCATTTTTGAACATAGACAGTGAACTCATTAATTTAAAATTATCCTCAAGATCATTCTAAACTTTAACACCATAAACAGAAACACATCTTTTAACATTTGTTCTAAATGTACTTTGTTTAAAAATATAAACCAGGCTTAAATTATATTTTCCTTCTTTTTGTTTAAGGCTTTTATTTTTTACGTGGAACACAATCTGTAACAGTTGTTAGTTGGTGTCCAGAATTCCACTTTATATTATTCTTAATTCTCTCTTTTGTAATTTGATTAATAGATCTAATATATTATTATATGTTTAGTATGTTTTTCTGGGCAATAAGCAGTAAAGAAATGTGAGAGATAAATAAAGTCTATTTTATTACATAGTTTTTGTTCATCAGCAAATATCATTTAAATATATTATAAACAGTTTAGGCCCAAAATCTGAGTCTTATGGAATTACACAAGATATTTTTGTTGTGATTTGATATCATTTCTACATAGTGAAATCTATAGTTTAACTAGATCAATATCTCTGTGCTAACCATCTTATGACATGTCTCTTATTTCTGTAATAGTAATGAAGGATTAATAATATCAAATGCTTTTTGTAAGTCAATAAATACACCAATAGCAGTTTGATCTCACTGCTAAAGATGTTCTATAGATCTATAGTTTATAGATCTATACTATTTGTCAGTCTTTATGTATTGGAGCCACTTTCATTTTCTCAGGAAAAGTAATGTTTACAAAAGAAACAATCACAAATATATCAACGGTTTCACCACAACGTATGACGTGTTTATTTATGTTCTTGTCAATATTGTTACAATCTGTGGATCTTATTATTTAACAGATCTAGTAAATCACTCTCACAGATCTGTGATTATTAAAGTCAATCCTGATTCTTTCATTATCTTGTTTTTCTTTAACTAAATCATGACCAACGTGAACAAAAACCACATCATCATTAATAAATTATTCATTTCTGTCAATGTGTGTTGGTAGAATTTGTAATTTATGTTTTACAGTCAGTTCTTTATTCCACACAAATATCATCTTACAACGGTTGTTAAGATATTAACGTATCTTTTTTATTTCTCTTTTTCTTTAGTTCTATATTTCAAATATTCTTTGTACAATTGTTTTTGTTTTTACGTGTTTTCTTATTATTTTTTCTATTTTTAACTTTTATTTCTTTGACCGGACCGTGGTAACCATAGAAACATAAAAAGAAATAAATTATGACTGGAAAGAGTTTTATGTTGATATTAATCATAAGTTCATCTTTAAATGTTTTTTCCATTATTATCTAATGTGTCCATTTTTTACAGCTTCATAAATATAAATACTGCAAATGATCACTTTTATCTATCAATAATATCCCACTGTAATATTTTTGTTTATTAACATAAATTTTTATTAATATTGCACTATTCGTTATTCTAATTTGTTTTAATATAAGATATAAATTCAAGCTATACATATAAATGAAATCTGCTGTTTTTATGTTTTTAATAAATCAACATTAAAGTTTGTTTCACTAGTGAAGTACTCGTGCAACAGTAGATGAATTGATTGATTTAAAGTCATTGATCAGTTACAGGAGATGAAATATGGTCACAGATTAAACTGATCACATGTTTGTGTGAAACACCTGCTCAGAGTTTTACAGCTGTGTATGAAGTTGTGATTGATTGATTGATTGATTGATCGATCGATTGGTCAATTGATCGATTGATCGTGGTCTAAATTGTCACTGTGTTTAATTTGTAGTATTTAGTTGTTAAATATCAGGTACTGCCCTCTATGGGTTCAACTCTGATATTACAGTCAAATGTTTCTATTGGCTTAGAACTGAGGTTTGAGACGTTTTTGTCAAATGTCACTGTTAGCTCCGCCCCCTCCTATTAAAACTATCAGCTGTGGGTGAGTAGGTTGGACTGAGAGCTATAGTGAATAGCTACTTAGCATAGCATAGATTGCATAGTTTATACTGGGCGTGTCTTAAAGCTGGGGTACTCGATTTAATTTCTTTAATTAGAAAAAAATGTTATTAGCATCATATTGTATATCGTAAAAGTAATCATTTCTGAAAAAATCGTACGTCTGCGTGCTGTCTTATAATTAATGATTTAATTAATAAAACCCTAAAAGACGTCTTGGCGGTCGCCGCCTCCGACTCCAATCACAGGATTCAGAGAAAAGAGGGGTGAGCAGAGCCCACAAAGAAGCCTCCTCATTGGCTGCCACAATATATAGTGAAGCGTGTGCACGGTGCAAACTTGTTTTCAGTCGTGGACTAATTTTGGACGCGTACAGTAAGTGGTTGTTTTCCTTCTAGACAGATTATCTAATGTTCTATGTTCCTATATTTTATGAGCATCCTTTAGCGTAGCCACGTGTTTTACCGGTAGTGCACGTTCAGCTCTCGTACGCAATTTCATGAACTTCTGTGAGAGGAGGAGAATGGGAGGGATTATCAAAGTGGGGGCGGGATTTAGAGTTTGAATTCAACCACGCCCCTCTGTCATGGTTCTAGAAACAGGTAGTGCAGCTTTAACTGCTCCAGGAGCTCCACCCACAATTAAAGCTTTTTTTTTTAAATTTCCAGTCCAAACCTCAGCGTTTAGTTGGTCTTTAGGAGTCATCAGCTCTGGTAGAACATGGGACATCCACATGCTGAGTCAAAACCACCTTCAAGTCCTCGTGGTCCAGTTTGAGGTCCGAGTCCTCTCCTTGGGTCTACACGGCGGTGCTTCGGCCCAGCATCAGGAACGCCGTGGGTGTTCCACAGCTGGACCTGAATCCACCTCCAGAGCTTCTCAACCTAGACTGAAGTCCTCTTTGTGGTCCTCCTGCTGTGGTCTGAGATCCCATCCTTGGATTCAAAGTCTTCCACTCTCTGTAAGGAACCGTTGCCAGGGTAACAGCTGCCTGAGGAGGCCACTCCCCTAGTGGCAGCGTGAGGCTGTGGTTGGACAGGAGGGACGAGGGAAGGTGACCCAGGGAGGAGAACCCTCTTCGCTCTTGGAACGCCATCACCTCAGGAACGTTCTGGAGTGGTTTGAGGGCATCGCCCATCACCTGGCTGTAGGCTGGGGGCGGAGCCTCCATTAGCACCGCCTCCTCGTAGCATGGCGGCTTCCCACAGGAATCCAGGACTGGAACACAGAACCAGAGATTTAACCCTTTGTTTATTTTATTTTATTTCACACATTTAAATTTGACCTTTGATCTGTTCTTTAACTTTGATGTTTTCTACTTGTTTCTGATTGGTTTGATTCTTTTATTCAGCTCTTGTCTCCACATGTTTGTATGGATGCTTTGATGAGGTTTGGTTCTGTTACTGAGTCCAACGGGCTGGCACTGTTCCAGAGGAATGTGGGCGTGTCGCTGTTTCTCCTTCAGACGCTCGCTGCCTGGAAACCAAAGCCCTCCATCACTCTGGAGCTCCAGGAAAGTGTTGAACGTCTGTGCAGCGACCGCTTCATATTCCTCACCAACACGTCATTTAATATCATCTGTTCAGATTATTACTGTCATGTTTCTGAGAAATCTTCTTCTTCTGAGACTGAACAACTTCATACAGAGACCAGTCCTATATGTTTGAGTTAGCTTAGCCCGTAGCCACCAGTCCCACATAATAATAATGATTGGATTTACGTATATAGTGCTTATTTCAAGGAGACGCAAAGTGTGTTACAGAAGCCATTATTTATTCACACCAATCATGGTGGTAAGCTACATTGTAGCCACAGCTGCCCTGGGGCATGCTGACAGAAGTGAGCCTCTGACCACCACCAGCACTTATACAAGGCAATGAGGGTAAAGTGTCTTGCTCAAGGACACAATGACTATGATAGAGCAGGATTCAAACCCCCAACCCTATGGTTACTGGACAACCCACTCTACCACTGAGCCATGATGCATGTTTGAATTAGCTTAGCATGTAGCCACACAATCCACAAGTTTAGTTAGCTTGGCATGTGTGGGCGCCACCTGGGCAGGGTCAAAGGGTAAGTGGGCGTGGCTTCACCTGCTGATGGCTGTATTGTGGCGTCCTGAGGCGTTGGGTGGAGGACCCTCACAAGGTCGGGAGGAGGAGGTCCATCTGTGGTCAGTGGCTGAGGATGAGAAGGGAATTGGGTGCCAACTGGCTCCGCCCCCACATGCTCCGCCTCCCTCAGCCTTTGGTGGCGTGTGGTCTTCAGGCATCGCAGCAGGAAGCTGCAGAAACAGCAGAACATCACCACGGAGACCCAGATCAGCCAGAACACAGCAAAGCAGATGAAGAAGGTGGAGGTGCCCTGTGACATCATCATCAAAGGAAGGGATTCTTTTGATCTGCAGAAGAGCTGCTCATCCATTGATCAAAGAGCCCCCATCATCATCATCATCATCATCATCATCATCATCATCATCATCATCATCAGGAGCCCTTCAAACAGAAGTCCAATCAGAGGCAGAGATCAAAGTAGATCAAAGATTCCCTGGAAAGAAGTCAATAATTCATCAAATCAGCCTGAAAACACTGAAAAAGTTATCACACACACTGCAGATACCACAGCACACCTTTACTGGTCTGACACACAATAGGAAGTCAGTTCAAGTGTGTGTGTGTGTGTGTGTGTACCTGTTCTCCTTTCTGCCCTGCTCAGTGTGTCGTGTCTCGGGCTGTGGCTGAGGCTCCTCCCCCTCTGAGGCTCCTCCCCCTGTTCTATCTGTCTCGTGCTGTTTTCTGACTCCAGTTGTTTTTGTTGTTTTCAGGGTTCAGTTGTTATTTACACCGCTGGTTGCTATGGTAACGAACAGGTTCCTACCAACAACACTGTTGGTCATTTGTTTGTTCTGTCTTATACGCAGGTCGTCGGTTGCTATGGTAACGGACAGATTGACGCTAATAAAACACAAGCGTTCAATATTGTGTGATATTATGTTTGTTTGTTTGTCCTGTTTACCTCACTGGTTGCTATGGTTACCGACACTACTGGTACAGCAGCAGAGTGTGATACTTTATTTGTTTTGATGGGTTGGTTGTCATTAGGGGCGTGGCAAAATATCTTATACGTATTTATTTATTTTATTGCAGCATACAAGACATGGTGAAAACATAATGTATACTGTATATGTATATATGGTGCTGTGTAGAGTGGATGTTATTATTGAGATTCTAAATCATTTATTATAGATGAACAAACACCAGGATGTAGTTATTCTCCCCTAATTGTTTATGGCCCTAACATAACTATTAGTGAAGCCAAACACAAATCACATGTCATTTCAGACATGTTTTTGTTTTACATAAAAAGCATTAATATTTACAATTTTCACATTTTGTATTTACATATTTACAAACAAGTAATTTTGCCTTTTTTTTATCTTTCTTTGAGTTGTTTTTCTTGTAATCCTTTTTCCTTTGAAAACCTTTTATTTGAATCTTTTTTATTGTAAACCTTTTCTTTTCAACCCTTTGTTGTTTGTTTTCCTCCATACTGTAGTGTTTATGTTTCTATTGTTTGTTCTGTTCCACACTGTACACTGAGGTGTGATTGACACCAGGATCATTTACATCTGTTGTGTCCCTAATATTTAGGCCTGAGCCACTAACGAGCCACTGTACAGAAATGTTTTAAACACCTTTGTCTTTATGTTGTTTATTAGAAAACTGTTGGCAATAATTTAAAGAGTGAGTTTGTTTACAAAATAAACATTTGAACGTATTTGGCTTTTTTACTGTTGATTAGTTATTAGTCTGTTGTACATTGACTGTAACTCTATGTCTAGTTCTATGACTGACAGGTTTGACACGGTCTGAAGTTTGAATTTGAAGATCATTTAAAATTTGATGAGAAATTATTTTGACGTCTTTCAACAAAGTTAATATCACTAGAATTTAGTTTGCAGTGGTGAGTTTCTGAAATATCATTTGTACTAAATTGTTCCTTCATTTTAAATGGACGTTTTGTGATGACAATGTTCATGTTTGATGACACATTTAATTAAGATTTGTCAGATTACACAGTGTTAGAGCATCCACAGAGTAATTACGTGTAATCTTGTATCAATGTTACATTTTCTACTTTTATGATTGGCCAGTTGAGAACTTTTTGCATGTATGATTTTGTCATTTCCAAAATGTTCATGTAATAATGATTTTGCTTTATTAAATCGTTAGTTAGGAGACATGTATAAACAGGTTTAAATGAACTCTCTTGGACGCCCTCTAGTGTATTCTTACAGATAGTACAGGCAGCCCCCCTTATTTTCTACACAGTATTTAAAATTTTATATTTAAATAGTTCACCATCAAAAACTGGAATATTTCTGGGTGTCAGTTGTGTAGCTTTTTGTTGTTGTATTAACAGATCAGAAATGTCACTTTGTTTGTGTAGAAATGGTAAGAAAATATAAAAATATAATATAATTATATAGCAATCATAATAATAGCAATAACAACTGTAATAGTAATACGATGAGAATACCAGTAACTTTAATATAAAATATTAATAACAAAATAATAATACAATAATATGATAATGTAATGATATTTATAAGAGCAATAACAATATTACACTAGTAGTACCATTATACAATAATAATAACTCACTGTCAAATACCTGAGCACATCTGAACGTTTTCTGGGTTCCTTTTGTTCTACATCTATCTATCTATCTATCTATCTATCTATCTATCTATACATCTATCTATCTATCTATCTATCTATCTATCTATCTATCTATCTATCTATCTATCTATCTATCTATCTATCTATCTATACATCTATCTATCTATCTATCTATCTATCTATCTATCTATCTATCTATCTATCTATCTATCTATCTATCTATCTATCTATCTATCTATCTATCTATCTATCTATCTATCTATCTATCTATCTATCTATCTATCTATCTATACATCTATCTATCTATCTATCTATCTATCTATCTATCTATCTATCTATCTATCTATCTATCTATCTATCTATTTATCTATCTATCTATCTATCTATCTATCTATATGTCTATCTATCTATCTATCTATCTATCTATCTATCTATCTATCTATCTATCTATCTATCTATCTATCTATCTATCTATCTATCTATCTATCTATCTATCTATCTATCTATCTATCTATACATCTATCTATACATCTATCTATCTATCTATCTATCTATCTATCTATCTATCTATCTATCTATCTATCTATCTATCTATCTATCTATCTATCTATCTATCTATCTATCTATCTATCTATCTATCTATCTATCTATCTATCTATCTATCTATCTATCTATTTATCTATCTATCTATCTATCTATCTATCTATCTATATGTCTATCTATCTATCTATCTATCTATCTATCTATCTATCTATCTATCTATTTATCTATCTATCTATCTATCTATCTATCTATCTATCTATCTATCTATCTATCTATATGTCTATCTATCTATCTATCTATCTATCTATCTATCTATCTATACATCTATCTATCTATCTATCTATCTATCTATCTATCTATCTATCTATCTATCTATATGTCTATCTATCTATCTATCTATATGTATCTATCTATCTATATGTATCTATCTATCTATCTATCTATCTATCTATACGTCTCTCTATATGTCTATCTATCTATCATGTCTGACATTGAGGACCCCCTCGGCATATCCTCCAATAAATAAATAAAATAAAAAAACAAACCCCGTGAATATTGCTTTAGAAGTGAGTGATTTATGACAACTTTAATAGTGTAAACACGTCATTCCTCTATAGATGTAATACACTGTAGGAACCAGTAACACCTTTCCAAGATGGCCGCCCTGTAGACGCACCGCTCTAGTTGGCGGCAGCAGTCGAGGCGGCGTCTACGTATTATAATGTCTATGTGTTGAACGCATGACACGTCGCCGCCATATTGGACAGGTCTCCTCACTCTACGCTAGCACTAGAGAACAACTGTGACGGTGTTTTGTGCAGCTTTTAATTATAATAACCGGTAAATATTCAAACCAGATCCCGTGTGATTATCTTTCATAAGTAATATTTTTAAGTTTTAAAGTTAACAGCCAGTTTACAACCAGTTTGTTTGTGGCTGGATTTGTGAAGTAGCTACTTTTATTAATAACATGTGGTTAAATCCAGGGTAAGTAGGTACATTTTTCATCATTTATCTGTAATATGAGTGTAAAATGCTGGATTTTCAAAATTTGAGCTATTTTATTGATTATCTAAATTTGTGTGAAAATCTGCACACATGGATCAATGCAAGTAAAATAGTTTAATTTCCCAAATGTAAGGACCTTCATCAGGCTAATATGCTACAATTATATAAAAAACATGAAATATGTATATATTATTTATTTGACGAGTGTTGAACCAGTGACAATGATGGGAGCAGATCCTGTACTGGTGCAGGCTTGTTGATATCAGGTCAGCCCTGCACAGGACTTCCTCCTTTAACGGGAAACTTCCTCTGTTTTTTCCCTTGGGTGGTTCTAGCGTTACCATGGCTGCTTCACTACACAGGATATGCTTTCAACACGTTTCCTGTGACGTCATGTGTCTATAGGAGGCGTTTGTTATATAATGTCTATGGTCAACACTGCCTCCGTTTGGCCCATCTCCAACTAGCCACGTTATAAAGTCATGTGATCATTTCCAGCTCTCTGATTGGACGGTCATTAACTTTCTGTCTGCCGCACGAGGGCACGACACGTCACCAGGTTTCCTCTGCTGTGATTGGTTCCTCAGTCTAACATTAGCAGTGATAATAGAGCTCCAATAACAGTCTGTACTCAATATTATTATATTTGATCGTTTTTATGATGACATTCTACACGTGATAAAAACAAAAATAATTGATATTAAAACTGATATATTTAATTACTGTATATATTTTCAGTAATTATTTAAATAAAATGTTAAAATTAATTACATTTAAAATAATCTACAATTCTTTTAAAATTCTTAATATCATGAAGGTTTTTTTTCTAAATCTAAATGTTATCAACAAAGTAAAAACATATACAAATATTTTAAAACTTGTTACATTTTCAATATTTATTTAAAAAATAAACATCTTTCTGCAAAGAGGGAAATGTTTTTATTGGCTGAGAGGCAGTGATTGGTCCAAACATTAGGAGCATTTATTCAAACTTTAAAGTAAAGAATAAGAAAACATCTATAAATAAATATGAAGTATACAAGATTAAAAATAAAATAAAATCTATCAATTAAATTATTTAAATATGTCATTCTTTGAAAATGTGTTTCGTACCTCAAAAAGCAAAATCAATCTCATGTAATTATTTACAATATCTATAATTAACTTTCACATCTTTGCTACCTGAGATTTAAATAAAATCCATCAGAAATATTAAAACATTCATTACACACACAGTAAAATGTGTGTGTGTGTGTGTGTGTGTGTGTGTGTCACAGCCTGGTTGGTTCCTCTTCACTGTCACTGCAGTGACCACAGCAGGCCTACAGGGGGAGACACAGTAAATATGAGGAGTTTGTTCTGGTGTCTGATAAAAGTTGTGACCGTGCACTGACTGAGCTTCCAAACAGACGCTGCATCAGGCCCAGTTTGACCGTGTCAGTGGTTTGAAAGCTGTGGTTCAGGTCCGCAGGGCCCGAAGCTTCCTGTAGGAAAACGTTGAGCTCCGAGAAACAGCCGGACTCTATCATCTGCACACAAACGCACAAAAACAACAAATCAACACACAAAAAACGACAACACACACAAACACATTAATGCACAAAAACTACACAAATGCACAAAAAACACACAACGCACAAAAAAAAAACACAAACACAGTGTGTGTGTGTGTGTGTGTGTGTATGACCTCGTTCTGCCAGGGGATGCTGACGCTGCCCGTCGACACTTTGCTGTAAAACAATTGGTCGTCAGCATCAAGCTCCACCCCCTTGATGGTAGAAAACTGATCGATGTCCAACACGTCCTTACAGTAGACGGCCTGAGGCTATACACACACACACACACACACACACACACACACACACACACACACACACACACACACACGCACACACACACACACACACACACACACACACACACACACACACACTGAACACACTGCGTGGCGTGGGGCTCTCTGATTGGTCGGTCGTTCTTACATCAGGGACAAACGGAGCCTCCAACATTCCAGCCTGGAGTCGTTTGAAGTTGATGGAGCTAAAGAATGGGTGACCTTTCACCTCGGAGGCTCCGCCCCCCTGACAGCCGAGCCTGTGTGCTGGGTCTTTGGCGAGCAGCTGCAGACGTAAACACGGCATGAGTCAGAGCAAGCGGCACCGACAGGCCGCAGCACACCCACCGTCCTGCAGAGGGCGGCGGCCTCCTCAGAAAACGTCTCACAGTATAGCTCCGCCCCCTCCGTCACCAGCCGCTCCACCTCCTCACGCTTTATCTTCCTCTTCCTCTGGAAGAAGGGCGAGCGTCCTGCGATCATCTCGTACAGCAGGCAGCCCAGCGACCACCAGTCAGGGCTGAATGTGTAGCGCTGGTTCTTCACCACCTCGGGAGCTAAGGGGAGTGCCGGAGAACAGGTGCAACATGGGAACGACTTTCACAGGCTGCGCCCCCAGTTAGATTTACACAGAAAATATTTTATCTTTAAAGGTGACTATTGCCATGGTAACAGAGATAACTGTAGTGTAAGTTCAAAGTCGAGGCTCATGGTCACACATTAGTAACAGCGTACGGTTACCATGGCAACACTGACGGTTCCCACGTCAATGCTTTTGTAACATTCTGAGGCTTCGTCGCACATTTACACTTTTTAAACTCAAACATATTCAGAGATGTTAAAGAACAGAAGGAGAGCAGTGATTGGTCACTTCACTGATGATGTCACAGAGTAATAATCACCCATGTATCCCACGGTCCCCACACGTCCCTTAATGGTTTCTCCCTCTGGAACGTGAACCGCCAGACCCAGGTCAGAAATCCTGACGTGTCCTTTACACACACACACACACACACACACACACGCACACACACACACACACACGCACACACACACACACAGGTATCCATGTTAACATGGCCATGACCAGTTAACATGATCACCAGCTGATTTTATTCTGCGTTACAATGACTGCAAACTGGTCAGTAATCAACGGTTGTGTGCGTACGCTGGCCTATGATTGGTCAGAAGTGTGTGTGTGTGTGTGTGTGTGTGTGGACTCACCGTGGTCGTCCAGCAGAATGTTTTCAGGTTTTAGGTCTCTGTGTGGACCAAAGAAGACAGTGAGGGACGTTAGCAACGGTTTGTTAGCATTAGCTGGTTAGCAGTAGCTGGTTAGTAGTAGCTGTAGCTCATTAGCTGATTAGTAGTAGCTGGTTAGCAGTAGCTGGCTAGCAGTAGCTGGTTAGCATTAGATGGTTAGCAGTAGCTGTAGCTCATTAGCTGGCTAGCAGTAGCTGGTTAGCATTAGATGGTTAGCAGTAGCTGTAGCTCATTAGCTGGCTAGCAGTAGCTGGTTAGCATTAGATGGTTAGCAGTAGCTGTAGCTCATTAGCTGGCTAGCAGTAGCTGGTTAGCATTAAATGGTTAGCAGTAGCTGTAGCTCATTAGCTGGCTAGCAGTAGCTGGTTAGCATTAGATGGTTAGCAGTAGCTGTAGCTCATTAGCTGGCTAGCAGTAGCTGGTTAGCATTAGATGGTTAGCAGTAGCTGTAGCTCATTAGCTGGCTAGCAGTAGCTGGTTAGCATTAGATGGTTAGCAGTAGCTGTAGCTCATTAGCTGGCTAGCAGTAGCTGGTTAGCAGTAGCTGGCTAGCAGTAGCTGTAGCTCATTAGCTGGCTAGCAGTAGCTGGTTAGCATTAGATGGTTAGCAGTAGCTGTAGCTCATTAGCTGGCTAGCAGTAGCTGGTTAGCATTAGATGGTTAGCAGTAGCTGTAGCTCATTAGCTGGCTAGCAGTAGCTGGTTAGCATTAGATGGTTAGCAGTAGCTGTAGCTCATTAGCTGGCTAGCAGTAGCTGGTTAGCATTAGATGGTTAGCAGTAGCTGTAGCTCATTAGCTGGCTAGCAGTAGCTGGTTAGCATTAGATGGTTAGCAGTAGCTGTAGCTCATTAGCTGTTCTCTGACCTGTAGACGATCCTCTCTGAGTGGAGATCCTCTAACCCACAGCAGATCTGTGCTGAGTAGAACAGCGCTCTGTGCTGCTGCAGTCCTTCCTCTCCCATGTGGTAGATGTGGAACTTCAGATCTCCTCCGTTCATCAGCGTCAGCACCAAACACACGGCGTCTTTGGTCTCGTACGCGTATGCTAAGCTAACCTGTTCATAAGGAAACATGTCATCAACACGTATCTATAGATGCTTCCATCGTTATAGAGCTACAGATATAGATGTATTAATAATAATAACAATAATAATACCACAAATCTGCTGTTGACCTTCTCCAGGATCATCTTCTCATTCAGCGTCATAGACTCTGCTTTCTTCTTCTTCACTCTCTTCTTCTCCAGCTTTTTACACGCGTACATTTTCCCCGTCGCTCGAACCTGACACGCACACACCTGCAGCACAGACTCTTATTGTGAAAGGTCAGCAGGCTCTTATTGTGAAAGGTCAGTAAGCACTTATTGTGAAAGGTCAGCAGGCTCTTATTCTGAATGGTAGACTCCTATTGGGAAAGGTCAGCAGGCTCTTATTGTGAAAGGTCAGTAAGCTCTTATTGTGAAAGGTCAGCAGACTGTGACACTTACCTCTCCAAAGCCTCCTTTACCCAGAACTCTGTACTGTCTGAAGGTGTTTTTGGTCACAGGCTGTCTGTGACACACACACGCACACACGCACGCACGCACACACACACACACACACACACACACACACACACACACGTTTTATTTTTTAGATGACTTTTTTGTCTTATTTGTTGTTTGCAATTCACAATTTTTTGTTTGTTTCTTTGTGACACTAATCTGTTTCCATAGTAACTATTACCTCTCCAACCACTTCCACTGGAGGAAACGAGTGAAATAAACACTGTCCAGGTAGTCTGAGAAAGGAGCTACAGACAGGAAGTCATGGACCAGCCTGGATACACACACACACACACACACATTTATACACACAGACACAAAGATTTAAGAAAAAATACTTTTAAAAGTAGCTTTAAAAGATTCTGAATAAAAAGATTAAATCTAGTGTAAATTCAGTTTAACCCTCCTATTGTCCTTGGGGTCAATTTGACCCTATTCAGTGTTTATCATTAAAAAAAAGAAGGGTTTTTTTTTGCTTCATATTTCATGAACTTTCCTAATTTGATGGGTGCAACTGATTAAGCATAAATTTATGATGATGATATGTTTTCAAAGTGCTGAACACAGTGCACACACATCTAAGCTGTTTTAGCTGTGTGAGGGAGGATGTTAAGGAAAAAGTTCTTTCACAGTAAAAGTGACGTAGAGGAGAATGTGTAGTAGTAAATAAATATGTTTATGAGAGGAGGGGGGGGGGGGGGGGCCACAACCATCCTGATGGTGGCGCTAGAGAACAGGTCAACGTTTCACTATCAAAGGCTAATTTATACGTTCAACAAATAAACAAAGTCACACAAAAACTTGGTTTTCAGATTGACCCCAAGGGTAACGTGTTATATTTGATGATAATGGACAAGTCACACAATAACTGGACAATACACAATCATAGTTTATACAGACTTCCAGTAAAATGTCAACACAGCAAAAAGTTAAGTAATTTAAAGTGAATCAAATAGTTTACACAACTTCCCTCATGGATAAAACTTGTAAATGGACAATTAGGCCTATTTACACAAGTCTCAGAGTGTCACCATAAATAATGATTATTTATGGTGACACAGAGAGGACTGTCCACCCATGGGTTAATGGATAACTTGATGAGGAATGTTAATAATGGGTAGGCTAACGTTAATAAATAAGATACAACACAACAACCTCACTAGTGAATTAGACACAGTGATATGAGGCAAGGCTCATGCTGTTTACAAGTTTAACTTAACTGTGGCAAAATATTGACAAATAGCGCAGCAGATTAGTAAAATATTGTTTACTTTGGTATAAAAGCATGAAATTTGGCACAGATAATCTATAAGGGCCACCATTTTGAAAAAAGGCGTTGGCCACTCAAAACTTAAATGTGGCCATTTTGCAAGTTGGCCATTATTGCTATTCAGTGGTTTTTATGTAACCAAAAAATGCTCGGATCAGGCCAAACAAGGTGTCAGTGGAAAGGTGTGGTCCTCCCATGGCTGCAGAGGTTTGGTTGTTTTCCTGCACCAGGGGTAACCTCAGAGGAGTATGAGCTGCTTTCTCCCACTGACCGAGGTTGCCGCTGGTGCAGGAAAACACCAAACTTCCACGGCCTCCTGTGGGCGCAATTCGGCCTCTAGTCAAAAACAAACCACATATTCAGACTTGGGGAATAAAACACATCTGCTGGTGCCATATTTTTTTTACAAAAAGAGAATTTTTTTTAATCGTGATTGAGTGTTTCGCCTCTAGTGGGCGCAGTTCTAACTCTGCCCAGGAGGGAAGCACATATTTGGACTCGGGCGGACCAGACTCCCCTGACACCTCTCTTGGCCTGATTCAAGCATTTTTTGGATCTATAAATAACCATTGAATTTCAATGTTTGGCCATCTTGAAAAATGGCAGCCATATTGAATTTTTCAGTGGCCAACGCCTTTTTCCAAAATAGTAGAGAGTGGGGTGGTATCTGTCATCGTGTCCTTGGGCAAGGCACTTCACCGACATTGCCTAGTGTGAACGTAGTGTGTGAGTGAGTGTTGGTGGTGGTCAGAGGGTCCGATGGCGCACTATGGCAGCCTCACCTCTGTCAGTCTGCCCCAGGGCAGCTGTGGCTACAATAGTAGCTTACCACCACTAAGTGTGGAGTGAAAGAGTAATGCCTTAATTCTGTAAAGCGTCTTTGAGTGTCTATGATAAAGCACTATATAAAATTGATGCATTATTATTATTATTATTATCTGTGAACCATTCTCTTGAAATATGTAATTAATCTGCAGCACTATAAGTGTTCCAGTGAGTGAAGAAGACAACACGGTGCCAAAGACGTGGACTTCTGGTGTGAAGTGTTTGCAGCAGACATTGTACTCCTCTTTTTAATCGTAAATGTTGGTCTTCCATCTCACCCAATAGCCCGAACCCATTTTTGTCGAGCTTCAACGTTAACGGGGAAGGAGTGGAACGATGGATAAGGGGGTTACAAGGACAGCCTGGTACGCTACTGTTTACCTGTTGCCCTGACCACAACAGGAAGTAGGTTTCCACAACAATTGTGTATTTCCATTACAAAATATGGAAGTTGTGTGAAAGGTCTATAAGAGGGTTAAACTGGATCACATGATTCTGCTCTTTTTAACACCCCCCGTGTACAGCTCTTACTTGGTACAGTCTGTGAACAGATCTTTACAGGCTTCTTGTTTCAATCTGAGTTCACATTCAGACTTCATCAGCTGCTCTAACACACACACACTGCCCTCTGCCTGCACACACACACACACACACACACACACAAAACACTGGTTACAGCAGGAACTTTCAAAATAAAAGCACATGGACACACCTTTGGGTTGAAGAAATTCTCCATAAGCTCCAGGCCGACGTCCTTCCTCCTCTCGTCTGGAGTCACCTCGTACTTAGCCTGTAGGAGGAAAAGCACACACATAATACACACACACACACACATACAATACACACACACATATAATACACGTTATACACACACACACACATAATACACACACACACACACACACACACACACACACTCGTACCACAGCGTTCAGGAAGTAGATGCATCGTCTGAGCTCAGGTCGAGTGTCACAGAACTGTCTAAAGAGAAGTCGTCCGATTGGCTGTCGCTCACAGAGGCCGATGTAGTCCTTTTCTGCACACACACACGCACACACACACACATATTTCAAACAGTGTTTTTGAGACTGTAAGAGGAAACTCTGCTCACAGAGACACTTTATTGATGGATGGATGTGTGTGTGTGTTGTGTGTGTGTGTGTGTGTGTTACCTGTACTCTGTCTCAGTTCATCACACACACTGACGTGAGGAAACTGCAGCATCTGCTTCCACTTCCTACTTTTCCCTTTCCTGTTCCCGTCTCCTCCTGTAGGGAAGAGCAGCAGCTGCTTTAAAAACCGTACGGTTGTTGTTCAGATGAGAACGGGTGACATGATCACAGCAGCACCATAAACAATAACAGAGCACTGGTACCAGACGTGGAGCAGGAGGAGGATGTTCTCACTGTGTTTTAATAAGAAAATGATTTCCCATCAGTGAGCCTCCAGAGGTCAGAGGTCACTTACCAGTAAAGAATCAAACCAGTGAGCACTGCTGAAATAACAAATACAGTGAAAACTTTCTGATGCTGTGAACATATTTGATTTCAACCATCAGATTTAATACCAGAACAAACCCTTTATTAACCAGTATTAACCTGTACAACCAGTAGATGGTCATTTCAACACATTTTCAGGACATCCCACACGCTTTGATCTCTTAAAATTCAGAAAATTGTACCAATTGTTCTGTGATAAATATTTACCTTGATCTGATCAATACTTTTTGGGATATGGACAATATAGTGTGTGTGTGTGTGTGTGTGTGTGGGGGGGGTGACCTTATTTATCTTCCATTTTCATCTTCCAATATCTGAGGAACTACAGCACATAGGAAAGGTAAATGTGATATAGTAATACAGCTCCACCTACTCCATGGAATGACCCAACAGAGACTGGAAGAGCCCATTAAAGTGTGTGTGTGTGTGTGTGTGTGTGTGTGTGTGTGTGCCTCCACATCCTGTTTCACAAACATTACAAGAAGAAGCTGAAACACAAAACCCCAAAGTGTGTGTGTTTCCTCCTGAGCTCACACACACACACACACACACACACACACACACACACACACACACACACACACTCGAAAGCTCTTTTAGTAAAATGAACCTTTTTTAAATGGAGTCTGGTGCAGAGGCTGATTTGCATTATCTGTTTACAGGAAGTTGAATATGTTGCGTGCAAACCTACACGAATTCTAACGTCTTATTATTTGATTCAGTAAATTATTAATAAAAGATCGAGTGAACGACATCGTCACCAAACTTCACTCATTCACCAAAATGAACTTGATAAACAAAATAAACAATAATTTAGAACTAATCCTGATCTACAGTCTTATCAATAATTTAAATTACTTTAGTAAACATGAAAGTTTGTAAATATCTAAAAAGCAACACCACAGTCCATTTAAAAGTTTGAGTTATGTTTTAAATGATGCAAACTAGGACAAAATGACCAAATGAAACCAAACAAGACTCTTTATAAAATGTAGAATTTTCTCCACAACAACAAAAAAACAATGTTAAAAAATAATAAGAGTAATTATATCTATCCAGATCTATACATAAACTATTAATTTCTGCATAAATAATTAAAAGTCCAAGTTGTTACAATTCAAATTAAACAACTTCTGATCAATTTGACCAGAATAAAAATCTGTGGATTGCTAAAGTGAGTCAAAAAACTAATTTGATACATTTTAAAGTCGTATTTTTCCCCCTTTAATAGATTACATGGCTTTAGATTTGCATAAATTCTTAGAAAATGCGTTGAATCCTTAAAAAGCCGATATTTTAAACGGAGTTCTGCATGAACGTCTCCCCGGGTTTGATCACCAGCCCAGCCCGTCCCTGCGCTCACCTTCCCGGGCTTTGAGCAGCACCGTGTTGGCCACGATGTTCTCCAGCTCCATGTCGATGCAGGTCCGCGGAGGTACCGGGAGTCATCAGCCTCCTCCTCCGCCGCCCGAACCCCACCCGGGCCGCCTAAACCCCGCCCTGCCGCGCTGTGCGGTGACAGCTATCCTCCGCCCCTTAAAAAAAATTAAAGTGATTTTATAGGGAGAAAAAAAATATATATATATATTTATTTATTTATTTATTTTAAATCTCTAAGAATTAATTTTAAGATTTTTCAGAAACAATTTCATTATGACCGACAGTAAAATAAACCAAATGCAAATATACTTTATATTATTCATAAATTACAAAAAAAAAGGATTAAAATGAATGGGTAATATGAGTATGAAGCTTGAAACTCTTCTCTGATTGGCTCTTATTGAGGATCATTAAAGGTTTGAACTGGTACAGCTTTAATGTTAATAAGGATCAACACTAACTTTTTACTATCACAACCTAAGAACACAACTAATGTATTATTAATATATTTTAATTCGTTCATAATTTTGTCATCATTATTACTATTATCATAATAATAATGATGATGAATATAATACAAATTACTAAAGAAAACTTATTTACACCTTTTTTGTAATGGGCGCGGCTTTGTGTCACATGACTTTATGGAGTCTTACGTACTTCCGGTTTTATTCCCCTCGTGTTTGTTGCATTTCCGTCGATACTCAGACTCTCCTAACCGTGTTTTTTTCTCCGGTAAAAGCTCAGATTTCCCACCGGTAAAATGCCGAAAGCGAAGAAGTCCAGTAAGAAGATGAGGTTTGATTACACCACGGACCGGAAGAAGCTGAAGAAGAAGTTTATCAAGAAGAACAACCCGAGGATCGACAAGTGAGTGCAGCTAAATGCTAAGCTAACCAAACAACACACTAAATTAGTCCAAAATCAGTGTGCCTTTCGTTCTTTGGTTATTTTGTTTCAAAACCAAATTGTTGTTTTTTTGTTTTATAAATTTAAAACCAGAAACGGAAAAACCAAACAAGCAGCATTTTTCTGTGTTAAGATTAAATCTGGTTCTGTTTGTGCGATATTTGGATATTTACGGGAAACTTGGACGAGAACTTCATGTTTCAAAGGTCCTATATCATGCAAATCAACTTGTTACAACGTTAATTCCTTATCAAAAACACCCCAAAGTATTATTGCGATTCCTTCCTGCATCTCTGAGAAATCCTCAATAATCCTGCTCTCTGAGCTGCTTCTCTGCCCTTTTCTGAATAACGAACGGTTCAAATGCTAGTGACGTCACGAGAATTATGAACCGCCCCCTCCAGGAAGTGCCTGCTGCCGGTGCCACGCCTCCACGGTGAACACTGCAGTGTGTATTTTTGTGAGGCTGAGCTCCGCCCCTTTCCTCCACCTGTTGAACAGAGTTCTTCCTATGGAGAGTGATCCTCCTCCTCTTTAATGTGTGATCATTTATGTTTCACCTGTCACAGTCTGATGAGGTCACCACATTACGCTCTCCTGGGTGTGTCCACCTCAACTACAGTGGTATGCAAAAGTTTGGGCACCCTTGTAAATGTTCATGATTTTCCTTAATAAATAATTGGTTGTTTGGATAACAAATTCCAGTTAAATTTATCATATAGGAGACAAACACAGTGATATTTGAGAAGTGAAATAAAGTTTATTCGATTTACAGAAAGTGTGCTAGAATTATTTAAACAGAATTAGGCATGTGCATAAGTTTAGGCACCCTTGCATCTTATTGATTTTAATACTCTTAGCACTAATTATTGGAACTCAAAATTGTTTTGGTAACCTCAGTGATCCTTGATCTTAGGGTCTGGATTCTGGTGGGAGGTATTTTGGACCATTCTTCTCTGCAGATCATCTCTAGTTCAGTCAGGTTTGATGGTTTCCGAGCATGGACCGCCCGTTTTAAAGCACACCATACATTTTCAATAATATTCAGGTCTGGGGACTGAGACGGCCATTCCAGGATGTTGTACTTGTTCCTCTGCATGAATGCCTTAGTAGATTTTGAGCAGTGTTTAGGATCATTGTCTTGTTGAAAGATCCAGCCCCGGCGCAACTTCAACTTTGTCACTGATTCCTGGACATTGTTCTCCAGAATCTGCTGATATTGAGAGGAATCCATGCGCCCCTCAACTTTAACAAGATTCCCAGTGCCTGCACTGGACACACAGCCCCACAGCATGATGGAACCACCACCAAACTTTACTGTAGGTAGCAAGTGCTTTTCTTGGAATGCTGTGTTCTTTTTCCGCCATGCATAACGCCCCTGGTTATGCCCAAATAACTCTATTTTAGTTTCATCAGTCCACAGCACCTTGTTCCAAAATGAAGCTGGCTTGTCCAAATGTGCTTTAGCATACCTCAAGCGACCCCGTTTGTGGCGTGTGCAGAGAAAAGGCTTTTTCCGCATTACTCTTCCATACAGCATCTCCTTGTGTAAAGTGCGCTGAATAGTGGAACGATGCACAGTGACACCATCTGCAGCAAGCTGATGTTGTAGGTCTTTGGAGCTGGTCTGCGGGTTGACTGTGACTGTTCTCACCATCCTGCGCCGCTGCCTTTCGGAGATCTTTCTTGGTCTTCCACTTCGGGCCTTAACTAGAACTGTGCCTGTGGTCTTCCAATTCCTCACAATGTTCCTCACAGTTGAAACTGAAAGCTTAAATCGCTGGGATAGCTTTTTGTATCCCTCCCCTAAACCATGATGTTGAATTATCTTTGTTTTCAGGTCATTTGAGAGGTGTTTTGAGGCTCCCATGTTGCCACTAATCAGAGAAGATGCAAAGAGGAAACACCTAGAATTTTCCTACTTAAATACCCTGACTCATGATTGGATTCACCTGTGTATGGAGATCAAGGATCACTGAGGTTACCAAAACAATTTTGAGTTCCAATAATTAGTGCTAAGAGTATTAAAATCAATAAGATGCAAGGGTGCCTAAACTTATGCACATGCCTAATTCTGTTTAAATAATTCTAGCACACTTTCTGTAAATCGAATAAACTTTATTTCACTTCTCAAATATCACTGTGTTTGTCTCCTATATGATAAATTTAACTGGAATTTGTTATCCAAACAACCAATTATTTATTAAGGAAAATCATGAACATTTACAAGGGTGCCCAAACTTTTGCATACCACTGTATTAGTACCTCCACCTCTTATTGAGAGAAATGTGTTTTATTTGCTGGTTTTCTCCCTCGGTCCACAGTGAAATTGGAATTAGTGGATTTTCATTTAGGCATCGTATGGGCGGAGCAAGGTGTTTCCTCACGTGCGCTCATTTTCGAGTTGATTGTGATTAATGAACAGATAAAGGCGTGGAACGTACGTCCTTGTTTATAAATTATTTTAAAAAAAGATTCGTCCGCACTTCCTGGTTTTTATGGTACGCCAGCTTAAGTGTGCTTTCCTAGGCATATTTTTATAAAAGAGAGGGAGGTGCAGCAGAATTCACTTCTCGCTCTGATGTCCCCGGGAAAAAAACCCAGAAAAACGCTGCTTATCTGGTTTTTTGTTTTTCTGTATTTCTGTTTTGGTTTTTTAAGTCACTAAAACAAAATAACCATACTGTTGAATAACCAAAGAATGAAGGGTACACGGATTAAAAAACTAAGTGCACAAGTGTTTGTTTGTGTTAGAGACACTTTTATTTCCCTTTAATCAGCTTAAGCAGGATTTAAACGTGCTTTATAGATAAACGGTATGTTTGAAAAAGGCCATGGCTATTGATACAGAAACGTATCAATAGACTGTCTCTCGATGCATACGCAGCGCCCCTCATTGGCCAGTTTAGGTGACGTGATAGGTGCACCGCGTTACTTATCAGATAAGTTTTTAGAATGTTTGTAAGCTCACGTGTGTGTGTGTGTGTTACTTTTTCAGTCGCTGCATCAGAAATGCGTGGGAGGACAACAAGTCCATGTCCAGGAACCTGCAGGAGATGGGTCTGACCTTTGACCCCAACCGCAGCCTCCCCCTCAGGAAAGACACGGTGAGAAAAACCTGCAGCGTCACCGACATCCAACGCCACGCTTTCAGAAGCTACACCATCCCACAGACAGTCACAAGACGACACAATCACCAATCTGAACCTAACACCAACAGAACGTCTGCTCTGACTGACACGTTCACCTCACAGCACCATCACCAGTCACACTAACTAGAATATGGTCACTAGATAACACCACCACCAATCGAAACGTAACACCAACAGTCACCACATAGCATGGTCACCAGTTAACCTGTAGCATTAATGGTGTCAGAGCTGATGATGATGTTTAAAACGTGACGGTGGGAAATGACTCCGAGAACAAAAACATCGCCCGCCACCACCCCCTTCACACACCGCCGTCTGTGTGTGTGTGTGTGATCGTCATGACTACCAGAAGCTACTATGCTGTGATACATCATGAACCACTACTGGGTTAAAACCAGATAAACATCAACAACATGAACCAATCCTAGTTCCTCCATCAGATCCACCTAAAGTTCTACAAACACAGGGACAGAGATGAACCTGTAGCAACCATTATGAACTGGAAACTCTACTAAAGCTAACTATGCTAAGCTAACCCACCGACACACAGAGCTAATGCTAACCACTCCATATAAGGAATAGATTAATTAAAAAGAACACGCCTTACTGTTTATGTCAGATTTAACACTTGTATGGAAGAATAAAAACTAAACATGTTACACATTGTGTGAAATAAATGTTAGCATAAATATTAATGTCACTATTCATTCATTTTAATTATATTTCACGAGTTCACAGGCAAAGCTGGTCCCATTAGACTAATGTAACTATTGAGATTATTACACATAAATATAGTGAATGATTACATCATCAACTTGATCTGGTTTAATTATAGGAAATCATAGTTATTTATTAATCATAACTTTATGTAACTCATAAGATAAATGAAACATGATTCAGCTCATGAACTCTGAGTCAGCAGTTATTGTAGCCTTTTTAAATGTGTCTATTGTTGATGTATTAACATTTATTTATGTTTGTAAAGAACCTGTTTACACTTTAAGTTGTGATTTTATTATTATTTTTTATTTATCATGATTTTTATTGTTATTGTGATAAATACCAGAAATTATCGGGATAATTTTTTTGTCAATATCGCCCATCCCTACTGGTTAGCATTAGCTCTTAGCCCAGTCTTATGTGTCTGTGGATTAGCTTAGCTTAGTTAGCTTTAGTCCTCTTTCCAGTTGATAAGTGTTGCTGCAGGTTCTTCTCTGTCACCGTGATTGTGGAACTTTGGGTGGATTTGACAGAGGAACGTAGACTGGTTCACTTTGTTGGGTGGGGTTCTGGTCTGAACTTAAGTAGCGGTGCATGATGTGTTGCTGCTCATCACAGCTACAGGTAGACTACGTGTGTGAGCAACGTCGACAGTGCTGAAGAGTGACATGTTCTTACCAGTGGGAATGTTTTTGATGATATATCTCCCTCTAATCATGTCCATTACGTGTGTACAGTTCTGAGCACAGAAATATAGAACGTAGATGAGCCACTCCTCACTAAAAAACTATGTTCTGCTCTGTCCACTGCTTGAAGAAGACGGCGATGACGTAACTGACAATTGTCGACAAATACATTCGTCGGTGTCTAATCATGTTATTGATTATTGTCGACAGTGTTGATTAATTGTTGCACCCTTAATATAGTCCCATGTGACCATGTGAACAGTATGAGGAAGAGAGTAATAAATTAATGACGTGTGTGCGTGTGCTGACAAAGCAGCTCTGAAAATGGATGGATGGATATTTGTGTGTGTGCTGCCTGATGGAGCGATGGGTTGCGAGGGTGTGTGTGTGTGTCTGTTGCTGTGACGACAGTGTGTGTGTTGCTACTGAGCTGTCACTGATGGAGTTGCTCCGTTCCTCAGATAAAGATCTTCTCTGCCTTTTTTGTGCTGGCTCCGCCCTGATATAAGTTTGATCAAAGTGAATTAGTAAACAACCGTGTGCAGCCACAGGGCTGGTGATAATCTAGCGTTAGTGTGTATTAGGCTGTAGTAAAGCAGTACGTCTGTCACTGGGTCAGAGACAGGAACGTGTTGTCAGACAGGAGGGGGGGGTGAAAGACCCCTAATCACCCCATAAACACTAGTATTACCCACAGAGACTATGAGAAGGATTTATTAAGGTAAAAAAGTGACTTAGTTCTGCTTTAATCAATTAATCATATCAAAGAAATCACATATTTTGCATTTTTAAGCTTTTTATTCCATAACTTACAGATTTACGTGACACAGAAATCCTCTTTTGCTCTTATTATTGCACAAAACAAATAAACGAAAATAAATAATCTGACAAAATAATCACATGTCTTTTAAAATACTTAAAGTCCCTGAAAAATTCCACATTTCCTTAATAAAGTGAGTAAAACACACCAACTTTCTGATAATGAACATAAATAATTAATCTCTGTTTGAACTCCAGCATGTGTTGGGGGCGTGGCCTACCACAGAATCATCCAATAACAGCTTCCTGTAAACATATTTAACTAATAATTGACGTTGATTTCTAGGTTGTTCAAAAATATTTATATTTTATTTTTTTCCTTTTTTATTTTCCATATATTTAGTTATATTTTGAAACATTTAAAAAGAGTTAAACTCATAACTGAAACACGTTGGTTTTTTCATCCTCGCTTTATTTTTAAATGTAATTAAATTAACAAACGTACGTTAACTTTATTGTTGTTATGAAAACATTACCTTTACATTTATCTCTGCCTTGATTTACAGTGAAAATAATGCTGACCTGTCGGTTCTATTATGACTCAGCAGATTCTAATGTTGCTAATTTGCACAGTGTGTCTTTGCTCACACACGTTCAACACTATCTTAATATTTTCACGAAATATCACTAGTTTGTCCACGCTCAGCTCACTGCTGCTTTCTTCTCTGGGTAACCATGGCAACGGCCACTCATGTTCTTAATCAGTTGATTGACCCATCGTTTCCTGTCGTAGTAACGAAGGTGAAGGCAGCGTTTGGTTTGTGCTTGGTTCCTGTTTGGAGAGGTTTCCAACATGTGGTTCAGTGATGTTTGTGTGGTTTGCAGGTTCTCAGAGGAGACAAACCTCCTGTGGTCACCAAACCGTACGTCCTCGACCGTAAGTCAACGCCTGCTCCTCGGTTTGAACACCATTACGCCTGTAAGACAAGCTTCAGCAGCTTTTACGTGTGTGTGCGTGTGTGTATAGAGCTGGAGATGGAGGCCAGTCGTCCAGAGAAAGACACAAAGACGTTGTCCTCAGACCTGATCGAGTACGTTCAGCACATGATCCGAGAACACGGTGACGACTACAAGGTGAGAACAATCACCCTGTGCTCTTATTTTGAAAGGTGTAATTTTCAGAAGGTGAAGGCGGACAAAAAAAAAAAAACAAAATCCAGCAAAACTAACTTCACCATCCTGATTCCTCCCCCCCCGTTGCCCAGGCGATGGCGCGGGACGAGAAGAACTACTACCAGGACACGCCCAAACAGATCAAGAGGAAGATCAACGAGTACCGACGGTGCCACGCCCACCACCACGACGCCTTCATCCTGTCTCTGACGCCTCAGCACACGCAGCCCAGTGCACAGTGAGGGGGGTGTTTACAGGTTCTCACCTTCACATGAGCTGAGGACAGTCTGAGGTTTAGGACATTTTACTCTGAAGGAACCATGACAGGACGTTTGATTTCCATGAGAGGAAAACATTTTCACTTTCTGTTTTTTAATCCAAAAATATTTGTGTTGAAACATTTCGTCTTCAGGAACATTTGTTCAATAAAAGTGTGTAACTGTTGTCAAACGCTTTGTGTATTTTTAAATGAATTATTGTGAAGCTGCTGCTCAAACGTTACCACTGACAAGTTTTAAAACTATTTATTTAAATCACTTTTGTCTAACTTAAGGCTCGGGGGCCAAATCCGGCCCTTTAGATCATCCATTTTGGCCCGCAGGAGGAAGTAAAAATGAGGAAAACATCAATCATTGAGTAAATTACCAAATAATTCAGTTATAAATCAAATACACAAATTAAATCAAACTCCACAATATTTGCAGTTCTCACAGTTTTGCCAGTGCTTATGTCACATGACGGACGTCATTTTTAGGGAAGAAAAAAATTTTCCTTTATAAAAATGAATCACAAAATAAAGTTAAGATAAATGTTAAGTATAGATCCTGTAGGGACTGATATGTCACTTATTGATGATGTTGAGTTCTTATATAATTTGTATATTTATGTAGAAGTGTAAACTCAGGCACAATAACGTTGAAATTACTCGTTTTCCAACATAAAATCTGTGGCCCATTTAAGGTCAAACTGCTCTGTATTTGGCCCCTGACAGCCTGGTTAAATCTGAAAGTGTTGTGTTAACCCTTCAGGATCTGAAACCATCATCATTGTACAAATAATCTGGGATTATTGGTGAGAAATTTCTGCGTCTAATGAAAAAGTTTTGGGGGACAATAAATACGATGTTTGGATGTTTTCTGTCCCTCAGAATGAGTGTTTGTGTCCTCTGAGACACCTCAGGAGCTCCTGGAGCCGGTCCACGTCCAGGACGTCTGTGTGATGGTGGACGGACGTCCTCAGGAAGCCGTCTGTGTCCAGATGAGACGGAATCAGCAGCAGCTTCCTGTCGTCAACCAGAGACAACGAGCGACGTAGCTCAGAGACGCACGCTCTGCCCACTTTGTCCTGGAAACAGGAAATACATCAGGAAACAGGAAACGCATGAGGAAAATACGTGAGGAAACGAGAAGCGCAGGAGGAAATAAGAAATGGGTGACAAAACAGGAAACCTGTGAGGAAATAGGAAAAGCATGAGGAAACCTGTGTGATGGTAACCAGACATTCACCTGCTTGTTTCCAAGGACGACTGTGGGCAGTCGAGGCCTCGCCCTCAGGAGGCGGTGCAGCTCAGCCTTGGCCAATGGGAGCCTGCGTTTGTCCGACGAGTCGACCACAAACAGTAGGAGGTCACTCCTCCTCAGGTAGTCTGACCAATGGCAGCGCAGATCCTCAGCCCCGCCTACTGCAGAAACCAGTCACCAGATAACACAGATAGAAAATACTGAGCATATGATAAATAATACAGTTTGAAAATGTAACTTTACTTTTATTTTACTTTAACTCCAGGAAACGTCCCACTATCACCGTCACAAGATAACATGATAACTAGTCCAACCGTAACACCAGAGCCTTACTTTCCAGGAAGTCCAGCTGACAGGTGGGCATGTGGACGCTGAGGAAGTTGAACCCTCGTGTTGGTCTGAAGCTCCTCCCCTTCCTCCTCCTGCTCCTCCCCTCACAGCTCAAAGCCTGCAGGACGCTGCTCTTACCGGCCCCGTCCAGACCCACCACCAGAACCTGGAGCTGAGCTTTACCCCCCTGGTCCTGCTCCTGCTTATCAATTCCATAACAAATTTGCAATTTTGAAAACAAATTCACATAATTAGCTAAAAAAGTTTACAATAGCAAAACACATTTACGATGGAAACTTTACAGTTTTCCGTACCTACTTCCGGCGTCTCGGCCCCTCCCATTTGTATGATTACACCAACAAATGAACACTTTTACAAAAGGTCAAAACAAATGAACAGATATGGAAACACTTTTACACGTGCAATACACCATTGATTTAGCTAATTATGTCTATAGTTTTAAAAATTGTAAATTTGTTGTTGAATTTGTTGTGCATTTTTCAGCCACAGTACATTAGTGGAATCATCTCAGTGAAGGATGAAGACATTTTGTTTTTTATTCACTTTTGCATAATTTTTGTCTTTGTTTTTTTTCTTTACTAACATTTTATTATTTTTGTGTAGTTTTGTTTCTTTTTGCCTTTTTGTCTCATGTTTGGTTGTTTGTTTTGTTGTGATTTTGTGTTTTTTTGCGTGATTTCATTGTTTTGAGTTTATTGTCATTTTCAGGTATTTTTTTGTATAATCATAATTCTGTTGTGCATTATTTTTGTAATCTGTCTCTTTTTGAATTTTTGTTTGATGTTTTTTGTGTGTTTTTCTAAAAAATTGTGGGTTTTTTATTTCAGTTTTTTTTTTACATCACGTGTTTGTTTTTAGGCCGGGCTCAGAGGAGGTGAACTACTAATCTAGATTAGCTCGTATCGTGCTAACTTCTGGGATTTAATCAGTGTGTGCTGGACTACAAAACTCACTGGAGCTTCATCGCTATGGCGACTGGTGGCCTCGTGGTTAAGGAAGCAGGCTTGTAATCTCACCCGATGTTGAGCAGGTCTTTTAACACTAACTCCTCCCACGCTGTGAGTGATGGGTCAAATGCAGAGAACACATTTTGTGTATGTTTATGACGAAAAGACTTTATTATTATTAATAATGCTGAACAACTAACCTGCTTGCAAACAGGTTTTTCTCTGGCTTGGATGTTAGCAAGTCCTAAAGCCCCGCCTCCTGACCAGTGGTGGCTGGCCAATAGAGGGTGCTTGGGCGCCGCCCCACCACTTACCACGTTTGTTTGAGTGAGACATAAAAAATAATAATGAATTAAAATGAAACAAATGTATATCTGTATTTAGATCATCAGAATAAATATTATATAGTTAATAATGATGATGTGACGTAGTTTCATTTATCTGCGTCTGATTGGTGACGTGTTAGGGTTGGGGCACTAAAATCTTTACAGAGAAACATGAACAAACTACATTTGATGATTTCAAATCTTGAATATGTCCATATTTTGGAAACTAGGTCTTAAATTATGTTTATTCATTTGCCACTTCATTTTTCACCCACGTTTATATTTAATTACCTGTTAAACTTAAACTGGAAAAAAAGACAAAATCTGAATAACTAAATTAAAAAACAACACAAATTACATTTCAAGAAGTATTATAACCCTGACACACACACACACACACACACTATTGTATATATCAGAGTTTCTCAAGTTGAGGTACGTGTACCCCTAAGGGTACGTGATGGCACTACAGGGGGTCCTTACGAGAGAGAAGGAAAATTAACAAATTACAGCAGTAAAAATATGGGTTTTTATAATGTTTATTTCTTTAGTTCTAAATGATAATAATACTAAATATTACCAGCAATTCACAAAACAACAATAAAAACACCAAATAAGAGAAAAATATAGTGAATAATAAAAAAACAAACAAACAACAACAAAATGACACTAAAAACACACTAACGGATTAAAATACTTATTATTACCAGCAACACACAAAACAACAACAAAGACATATTGTTACAAATTACACAAACATAACAGAGAAACAATCATAATGACATAAACAGACTGAGATGGAATAATTTAAATAATACCAACCACACAAAAACTAAATACACAAAATGAAACCAGAAACACACACATTGACACAGAAAACACACAAAATGATGATAAAAATGATATTGATTAGAACATTATCTGATAAAACAAGGATTATTCTCCTGGTCTCACATCAGGAGGGAAATGATCATAAATGATAAAAACTAGAAATAAATCTATTCATGAGACACTAAATACGGTTTATTTATAAAATGAGATTATTTAAAATGTGTTATCACTCATTCATTCCATCATTATAATCTATAGATATTTTTTCATAGTATTCTGAGCAAAATGTGGTATTTGGACATAAGGGGGTACATGGATTCAGAAATGAGAGAAAGGGGTACATGTGTGAGAACCACTGGTATAAACTACTACTATATACTATATTTGTTCTTACTTGTTAGTTTGAAAGCAGTTCTGTGTGTAATTGTTCTTATTTATTTGTTCAAAGCTACACAAAACCTGTTTTTGGTTTATATCTATTTTAGAGTTGTAGCCCCTCCCCCTGGAGAAAAATGCACCAGTCACCACTGGTCCTGACCAATCTTAGAAAACAACGTGTCTATTGATAGATGATCCTGGTTGGTGCAGATCTAACTGCTGCGTTTAGGAAATAAGATTATTAATTAGTAATTAATCCTTTCATTTACCAATGACATCATTTAGGAAAGATATAGATTTATATCTGATAGACTGATCTACAGTCTATCAGCTGATGAAGGCTATGTCTACGTATGCATTAACGGGTGAAGTCATTCATTCATTCATTCATTCATTCATACGCTATAGTGAGGCTGACATCATCATCAGGAACATACTACAGTAAACAATGTGTTCTCATCCCAGTGTGTGATAAATAGATCTACATGAATAGAAACACGTGTGTGCTGTAATAAAGTTTAACTGCAGAGCATCATCTAATAGATTATTATCATAAATAATATCACACTTTTACACATTAACAGTATCAGCAGCTTCCTGTCTGAGTTCTATCATTCCTGTCTTTTCTGTAACAACAGAGTTGTTTTTGGTCTGAATTATGGATTTTAATTATTCATCATTTTAAACTTCATCAACCTGGTCAGGACCAAGTTATGAAGTGATCAGATCTGAGGGAGTATTAAAGCTCCGCCTCCTGCTGTGCGCTGCACTAACACTGTTACTCTTCACTGTCATCATTGATTTATATTAATTAGATTTATTTAAGATCATAAAGTGTTCCTCCTGTAAAGACACTCAGTCTGTGTTCTCTCCACTGATTGGTCAAACGCTGCAATCTCCGCCTCTTCCATGTGCACGTGCATGTAGCGAAGCTGTGAACACTTAGCTTAAATGAACGATGATGTTTGTAGTACAGCTCCTGTCTGACAGGGAATGTTTGGTTAGTTGAAGCTCGCTAACATAGATTAATCTAATCTAGATTAGTAACATAGACTCAAAACGCCCTCACTTAGTTGTTGTTCCTGTTATTGTGTACACTAGTTAAGATCACTACTGTACTCCTCTGTTATTCGTCAACAGAACAGGCTGAAAGTTGGTCGGTATAATCTATGGAGGTGTACGCATCAACGCTCAAAGCTCCATTTTAGATTTGGTCTAGAGACTCTAAAAGAAAGTTGATTTCTCATTTACCAATATATAAACGGGGCCCATTACCCCGTACGTGTCACAGGGGCCCCATTTTTCAAATGACCACTCCTCTGTTAGTTCTTTGTTAATTTGATTAGGGACCTCGGAGCCCAGCCCCCTTTCTTTCGACAATTTCCATCAAAATCATTTTCTCATTTATTTGTGAGTCAAATATTGCGACAGTTTGGTGGTACCGAATCATATACCGATATATAAATGGGGCCCATTACTCCGTATGTGCCACGGGGGCTCCATGGGGCCCCATTTCTTTACTTGGTGGAATTGAGCAATTTGACTGAATTCTTGGGAACGTGGTACGTGTTATTTGGCTCTAAGACGTTCTGCGTAGTTCATCCAAACGTGTTTTGAAGGCGTTTTGTGTAATTTTCTTGTTTTGTACGTCTTTGTAATCATGTTGTGTTGTTTGACTTTGTGTCTTTTCAGGAAACTAGAATGTTTAAACATTGTTGTTTTGTTGCTGCTTTTTATAGAATAGCTGATGTTTTGTGACTTGAGTTTTAATCGTGTGTTTTGTGTTACTGGGGTTTTACAAAGACGTCTTTGTTGTTTTGTGTCTTTTTGGAGCCGACGTGTGTAGTTTAGTTTATGTTTTGTGACTTGTTTTTCTGTTCTTATTAGCGTTATTATATTTGTCATTTTGGGTTTTTCTGTAGTCATTCTGTGTCTTTTTTTAGTGTCCAGAGCTGAACAATAAACACTGGAGAAGCAGAAATCAATGAGAAACAAAGTGCAGATAAAGTGTAAACAAAGCGTCAAAGTCTAAGAACAAAAGAAAAGGTCCAGAGTGAAATAAAATCATTCAACTTCAGTCACAAACAACAGGAACATGTTATTTCATAATAATAATAAAAGGTATTTTATTCGTTTGTGTTTCACTATATTTGTTATTTTAAATCATCAAAGCCACAGTCGTCATCTATACCATTATGTTCTTCATTTGAAGGACATACATTTCATCATCATCATCATCATCATCATCAGTGTGTGCTTGGTTCCCACCTGTGTGATGAAGACGTACCGATGAGGTCTGCGTCTGTAGAACGAGCTCAGAGTGATGAAGAGCGCAGCGCCCAACATGGCAACCGCAGCGCCCAACATGGCAACCGCAGCTCCCACAGCCTCAGAGATCTTCCTCAGGAGATCCATCCAGATGTTTCCTTGGAGTGGATACAAGGCTTTCTCCAGATGTTTAGCCACCTGTTGATCCAGATGTGGATACAGCTGCTATTATTACAGTTGTTCCACATCTGTATAAACCCAGATGTGTGCACACAGCTGTTAAACAGGCTGTCTATCCAGGTGTTTATCCAGCTGTTGAATCCAGGTGCAGCTCTTGCTGAATCACGTGACCGCGGACTTTCTGCTTGTTTTCCTTTTGAGCCACGCGAGATGCGTTCAGGAGAACTCGGAATCTACGGCTCCTCTTTGAAACAAGCAGGAGTAAAATGTAATTTATTCATCATAAACTGTTTGTTTTCAGCTTCTAACCATCAATGACTAAAACATACCGTTTTATGATATGATATGATGATAAAAGACGGTTTTATTTACAACATAATATTAGCGACAGTTTATATAATAATACTAATACTGTATATTAAAAGTAATACAGGGACGTTCAGGTAAACTCAGTATTTGCTGCTTCTTCTTTTTTTTTTTTTTAATCATAGATATTTGTTCTCACAGATTCATAATGTTTATCCTCAATGAACAATATTTATTTTATCTATTTAATCTTTATATTGTTTCATTTCCCCCTTATGCATATATGAAAAAACTATATCATCAAACAACAAATACTATATAAAAATACTATAATGTATGTTTGGCATTAAAACTTGAGTTTTTCTGTTTTTCAAACATATTTCTTTTACAAATAAACAACAAAATTGAAACAAATAAAGGTTTTAGAAATACCATTTCTTATAGAAATTGTATTTTCTATGTTCTATATATAAGTTTATATATAATTATTATTTTCTTAGTCTATGTTAATGTTTTGTTTTTATTAATTGCACACTAAAATTATTGACTCACCTGGTAAGAGTAAAATAAAAGCAGTTCATCTTTTGTCCTGCAGAGGCCGCTGTGGACTAACGAAGCAAAACATGACACCTAAATATTAATATCATCTAATGTGATACTGTTTAATAAAACTTATCAAAACACTTAATATAGCGTTTTAAACCTGTGTTCAGGTAATATAAGTATTTATTGTGATGTTGTTCAATCAAATAAGATATAAAAACACTTCAATCCTAAACATTATAATTATTCATATGTCCTGTATCATCACCATGTGATTTATTAACTGTAATGAAATGTGAATATTTTTAAATGTAATGGTGCTCATAAATAATGAGTTATTCCATATTGTTTTTTTACTTTTATTTGAATTATTTCAGTATTTAAAGTTTTTATACATGCTGTGTATTTAAAATAATGTAATATTGGTATTTAATACATTACTTTTTAGACATTTTTTTAACAACATGAACATAATTTGTGAACAAAAGGGGAAAAAATCGTGTGAAGTTGTATTTTAGGCTTTTATTTTGTTGACTGATGTAGTGCTTTTATTTTCTCAGCGGAAAACCTCTTCGATAAACACTTGACACCCAGATAGTAATTAACCTTAACCTTATTTAATTAATAAAAGTGATCAAAACCCTCAATACAGCATTTTAAATTTGTGTTCAGGTAATATTTATTGCGTTTATTGTAGTATTTATTGTGATATTGTTCAATAGAATAAGATGTAAAAACACTTAAATCCTAAACTTCTTCACTTTTATTTGAATGATTTCAGTATTTATTTATAGTGAACAAATTAAAAACAAAAAACAAAAAAAACCAAATAATAATAATAATAATAATCATAATAAAAGAAGGAAAGAAAGGAGAAAAAAAATCCCACTTTTGGGCTTTTATTTTGTTGACTGATGTACTGCTTTTATTTTCTCATCGGAAAGTCCCTCCAGTAAATTCCGGAAACATTCGGCAGCTTTATTGGTCGCTGCCGAAGTGCTTGAAGACTGAAGGTTCGGTTCTCCCGCTACTGCCCGCTCCTGGTCCCGGTGCTGTTCCCGGTCCTCTCTGCTGGTCCTGTCCGGACTCTGTGCGGCCTTTGGAGCCGGTTACCGACCCTTCTCACCGGCTGCGGTCCGTCTGTGCCCTCCTGGAGCCCGGGCTCGGTGAGCGTGTGCCTCGGTTACCGTAGCCGAACATGGTGGCCTCCTGCGGCCGCTGAGGATCCTCCGCCCGCCGCCTGGAGCCTCGGACGCGGATCTTACAGGGATTATTTTTTACCAACAAAACGTCCTCGGAATGGTTTTATAATCCACACTTTGATCAAAGTTTCTTCATTTTGTGCCTTTGACTGAGTTGGGATAAGTTGGGGGATAAGTTGGAGGGGGGTGATGAGGGGACATGGTGGTCTGCTCAGGTGAAGCCCCGAACCCCGCAGCCTGAACGCGAGGAGATCCGAGGAGCACCGCGGCCCGATGTGGCGCAGGGATGCGGGGAGGAGGCTTCGGTCCGTGATGGTTCCCTCCGGTCCGGTCCCTCTTTGATGGAGACTCGGGGACATGCCGAGGAAGGAGCTGCCTCTGCCCCACGGCTGGGAGGAGGCCACGGACTATGACGGAAAAGTTTATTACATCGACCACATCCACCAGTGCACGAGCTGGATCGACCCCCGGGACAGGTGCGTGCGCGTGCGTGTGAATGAATGAATGGGGTTGTGTGTGTTTTCCTTCATTTTAGAACTGATCGGATCATTAATTAATTAATCAATGTTTTATTCTGTTGTCGTTGTTGTTTTGTCGTCACATAACATCTGTGTTTGTGTCTAAACTGCCCTGTTGTGTTTTAAGGTTGCAGCAACAAATCTATTAAAATTGATTATTAAAAGCGTTGGCAACGAATTTCATTATTGATTCTTTGCGTCATGCGATTTATGTTTCACTGACCGTGACGCAAAGACGTTTGTTCACCCGCAGAGCTGTGTGCGCGCGTAGGGGGGTATTCCATAAAGGAGGTTCAACAAACTCTGAGTTTATCCATAAACTCAGGGTCAACAAACCCCATGATGTAAACTCTGGGTTTCTGATTCCATTACAGCTGGTATGAGTGAATCAATCAACCCTGAGTATAGAAACCTTGGGTTAGTTACGTGCACAACCGAGAGAGAGAACAAATATTTTGTTTTGGTTTTTGGTGATTAAACACAGATCATTTAGGATATGAACCTTATTCAAACTTTGACCCGAACTCCAAACTGAAACCTACAGGTCTGACAGACATTAGGTATTTATATCAGTACCCTACAATTAAAACTTGTTTCCTCATATAAATGACATATTTATGTTTTATTGGTAAACCTGCTTTTATTAACACAACAGACAACGGTTCATGTCATCAGATCAGCACACGGGGAAACAAGTGCACGTCAAACACACAGGTGTGCAGGGCGCGCTAGAGATATGGATTGATGAATGATTGATTCAACAGTGGATGCTTCAAGCGTGTCTTAATTCTGTCTCTGCTCCAATCAGAGGACAGTTCACTGACAGCTGCAACACACCACCTTTTATTTTTTTTTGGTCGACTAATCGCTACCTGTGCCATAATTTTGGCCGACCAACCATTTCCTTGGTTGACTTCAGGCCTAGAAAGTATTACATGTTACTGAAAAAATACATAGACATAATTAAAAAGTATCTTTTGTCAAATCAAGTGTTATATTATGATCAGCAGGAGACAAGTGAAGGCTGCAGTGATTGTGGTGACACTGCAGTGAATACCAATAAGCCTTTTCACATTGGAACTGCACATGCACAACCTGGGGGTCAAAGGGATATAAACGTAAACAACCTAACAGAGTTTAAAATGTTACTCCAGAGATCGTTAGTATTTTAATAGTAGGGATGTAACGATTAATCGTAAGGCAGTTAAAAATCGATTCATAGGTATCACGGTTGATATTGATTTTCTGAAAATTGAATCGTAATACTTTTTTTAAACATCTATATATCTAGCCTTCTCTTGTTCAAATGCTGAGGCGGCGGGCAGAATCTGCTACTACTTTCTTTCTGGCCGCCTTCTACTCTTAAACATGTTCATAAATGATTCCTTACCCCTTTAGCACCGAAAGAATATCTGTATTATTACGTGAATATCTGTAAAAGTCACGTTTTTCTATTAGCTCTGTCTGCTAGCATAGCATCTCTTCTTCACTGCACAGATTAGCTGCATGCCAACCGACCACTGGGTTACCAGCGCCCTCTGCTGGTCCAAACAAATATCTGATGTAAATACAGTGCAGACTGATTTTTTTTTTTTTTTTTTTTTTTTAAAGCACAATTGTTAAGGCACAAAATACATTTTCAGTTGCACTTTTAAAAAGAAAAAGAACTATTATGCAGTTTTGCATTGTTTACTATAGAACCAGAATTTAAATTAATAGGCTTCTTCTTCATTTGTATTATTCCTTTATTTATTTCATTCAAAATTTATTTTTAGTTAAATTGCATTGTTTTGAATAGTTTATCAAGGGATTCTTTTGATAATGAAAAATAGAAGGAAAATAATACAGTATTTTCTAGTTTTTTCCCCCCCAAAAAATAAAAGAATATTTTTCAATCATCATTTGTCTACAGTCCCATTTTGTAAAATAAATCGTGAGAGAATCGTATCGTGAACCCAGTATCGTGAATCGTATCATATCGGGAGTTGAGTGAATCGTTACATCCCTTATATTCAGACTGGGGGAGGGACCAGTGTTTTCCTCTGATGTCACTTACGGCTGATCTGAGCACTTTTAAAAACTGATGGAGCAGCTCAGCAGCATAGGGGAGGCAGGGCAGTCCTCTCGCTTCCACACAGGTGACCCCTGGTGGATGAAAACACCGACTACCTGGGTCTCCAGCGGGAGGATTCAGACTCTACCTGGTAATGATGCTGATATCTGAGAACTTCAGTAAAACTGATGTTATAGACATTATCAGTGACAGACCTCCTCTGTTTACACTCCTACTAACTTATGATTAGATGTTATATATTTACTGTATTTACTTTATTGTTGTTGGTTTCATTTTTTGATTTGTATAATTATTTTAACAACTGTAAAGCGTTTTGGAGTTTTTGAAAGGCGCTTATAAATAAAATATATGGTTATTATTGATGGGATGAGAGATGTCTGAGTGTGAAAAGGACAGTATGAGTTCTGACTGTGAAAAGGTGAATTTATGAGGTCCACCATTCACTAACCAGGTCCATGATTATTTTTATTAACATATTATTTTAGATACATTTACAAATTAGAAGCAAGTGCACAAGATGGACATGTCCATAAGTGAACTGGAGTAACTCCATCAGCTGAAACTGTTTGAAAAGTCAGAAAAACAGAATTTTCAGCTCGGGTGCAGCATTAGCTTTAGCAGCATTAGCTTTAGCAGCTAACTCGGTCTTTCTGCCTTGAAGACCGATACCACATTTACGCAAACGGGAAAAGGGTTATAACGTTATTAGACATTCTTGCAGTGTCTGTTATTTGTGTCGGTAAATGCCTCATTACTGCCCCCTAGAGTGCGTGCGTGTGCGGATTTGAGCGATGCTGCGTTACGTTTGTCTCAAAAATCAATTCACACGCGGGCCGATCCACAAACACACTTTTCTCAATCCACAAGAACACTTGCAGATTTACAGATAATAATTCATGATAAATACACATGAGTTACATGAGAAAACACTTGTGAAAATCTATGAAATACATGTAAATATTTTTGAGACGAATCTCTCCCCGTATTTGGTCGCTTCATCACTTCATTGCTCCAGTGACGTGACGTCCGGGGAATAATATATAATATATTGTGTGTGGAGGCGGGGCATCTTTGCTGGGAGGGAAGCAGTGTTCAGGTGGGCGGAGCCAAATAGAAACCCAGGGTTTCTTAGACTAAACCTGCCAGGAAGCAGGTTTAGTTCATAGACAACGTTACCATGGTAACAGCCTCATAGAAGAACATACCTCGAGTTTAGGAATGAGATACTCAGAGTTTCCCTCATTTGAGCCTGAACATACTCAGAGTTTGAACATAAACTACTCTATGGAATAAACCTCTAGTGTGTATTTGTGTGTGAGAGACACTTTTATTTCACTTTAACTCATTCAGTGCCAACCGTTTTACAGCATTTTGACTGATTTTTAAAGACCCACAGAATTTTTTGTACGATGACAATCTGAAAGATTGAAGTCTGTACTGTTATAAAAATGTTTGTAGTTTGTTTAATTTTCCTGTAATCAGCCGTTGAATAGAACAAGTTTTACACAAATCACCAGTTTCAGAGCAAAAAGCTGAGAAAAGAGGATTTTTCTAAAAAAAACGTCTGTCAGTGACTTTGAAGGAATTTTTTTTGCTTTATTGAAAACTATAACATCTAACAAACAAAACATCTTTGTTTACCTCCTTAAAAAACAACACTGAGACTTTTGATGGTGAAATGATTATTATTTTACCGTGCGTGCGTGCGTGCGTGCGTGCGTGCGTGCGTGCGTGTGTGTGTGTGTGTGTTCCAATGATTTAAAATGCACTGAAGACAGAGAACAACAGCACACATTCCTTTCTCACACACACACACACACACACACACACACACACACACACACACACACACACACACACACACACACACACACAGTCTGATTCAGCCTGTTCTCCTTTCACTGCCTGCCAAGGTGCAGGAGGTCAAAGTTCAGCGTGAGGCTCTGCTGTAGCTTCACTTACATCCAAACTCAGTGTGTGTATTTTAATGCGTAACCAACACACACTCCTTACCCACGGCTCAGCTTTAACCCTTTAAAAACTGCTTTGCTCACTTTCTCACTCTCAGCTCAGACAGATAGAACAAACAAATAGGGACATCATAGCTCCGCCTCTTTACCCTTTGACCTTGTTGAGACTACGCCGCTACATGCTAGGCTAACCAAACGTGGACTGATGACAAAGGACAGGAACACATCTATTCTTTATCCGTCTGTGGCAGTTTAATTACATGTTAATTACCTTAGTGAAAATGTGGAAAAGTGTGTGTGTGTGTGTGTCGTCATGTGAAAACACTGGGTGGAATGAAGTCCAACCACATTATGAGAAACAAACAGCTCTGTAACTAACGAGGCTCGTGCCCTGAGTAAGGACTGCAGGCAGGAGAACATGCAAACCCAGGTGATGCTGCAGTGCTTAGTGTGCAGGGACCCTGAGCTCCTTTAGAGAGTGAGTGAGTGTGTGGTGTGTGTGTGTGTGTGTGTGTGTGTGTGTGTGTGTGTGTGTGTGTGTGTGTGTGTGTGTGTGTGTGTGTGTGTGTGTGTGTGTGTGTGTGTGTGTTGTGTGTGTGTGTGTGTGCTGTGAGTCAGCACTCAGCCATGCTGTTTACCTCATGGGGACCTGAAGGTTGTAAACCTGTGGTTCTCAAACTTTTCTGTCTCTAGTTCCTCTTTCTCTAACTTTTAAATCTAAGTATAATTCTACCACGTTTATCTCAGTGAAAAACAACCTGTAATAATGGAATGAATGAGTGATAACACATTTTAAATAAGTGAATAAAACAGTATTTAGGTTTTCCTCAATAGATTTATTTCTGTCTCCTCCTCCTGATGTGGAACCAACACTGACTTTTCTATTTTCAGTGCATGTTCTAATCAACATCATTTCTATCATCATTTTGTGTTTTTTGTTGTTGTTTGTATATTGTTTTCAGAATATTTTTCTCTTGTTTTCTGTGTTGTTGTTGTCATTCTGATGTGTTATTATTCATATTAATCTCTCTGTGTGTGTTTATGGTGTCATTTTGTATGTTTCTTTGTTATTTTTTGTGTAATGCTGAGTCATATGGATCAAAACTCCATATTTTTTCTAAAAATGGTGGTATACGATAGGGCTGCACAATTTTGACAAAAAAACCAAATTTCGATTTTTCTGACAGATATTGCGATTCAATTTATGACTTTTAAAAATATTTTGTACATTTAAATGCTTATGCAATTTTTTTTTTAAATTTCGTGTTTTCCAAAAACATTTTTTTAAATTCATTTTTTTTCCAGAAATATTAAAAAAAAAAAATTCAAAAAAATAGTTTTAAGTCCGGTGAGGAAACAAAATAAATAAAAAACCCATAATTGAACAAAATTGTATCTATAAAATAATGAGTAAGATACAATTAAAAGGTAGTTTTAAGTTATAGTGACATGGACTATTGTGACTGCTCCTTTTTAATTATTTACATGTTATATAAAGATGTATGAGAACAACATTAATGTCACCATATTTACCCTGAGGGATCAATGGTTTACTGAATCTAATCAGGTTTATTGATTAAGTTTTGATAAACTTTATTTAAATGAACCTAATGACATCATTCCAGACTGTAATGAATAAACAAAAATAAATGCAGCAGTTATTTCAACACTGGGGGTCAGAATATTTCCCCAAAAGTCCTTTTTCTCAACCTGATTCTATCCATTCCCACGTTCAACGGTAGATTCTGTTTTCATTGTTTGATTCCATTAACATAGATTTTATAGACCCTAGTGTAGATGTTGGCACACTCAGAGACTCACTGTAGGGCATGTGTCCTGTAACCATCTCTGATTGGCCAGCAGCCCAGGAAGGCGGGTTCTCTGTAATTCTGATTGGTGAACATATATATCATTCAAATGATGGAGACGGAAAAAAAAATGTCCTGTGTCTGAGGTTATGTTATCACAGTAGTGAATTAATCGTTCAGCCTTAATATACATTATAAATGTTGATATTTTTAACTCTTAAAGTTTTTGCTGATGAAAAAAGCCACACAGGCTCGATTATTACCATACAGCTGATCAATATGTGTTGCTTTTGGCCTCAGGGACAGCACGTGTGAGTGAGTTGTGTAGTGTGGCTTGTTCAATGGGAGGTTTAGGTTAGGACGCACTGTCCAATCCATCAAACTGAGCTTTTCCTGTGGTTCTGAGAGCTAACAAAAGCAGAAGCCCCTAAAACGACTATAGCTATAAAATATATCTCATAAAGTTGGAAAAATTGTGAAGGACACGGTTTAACTGTATTCTATGAATAATATTAAATACTTGCATGATTCATATATATATATATATATGTATATATATATGTATATATACATATATATGTATATCTCAATATAGGTGATATTGTCATTTTCTATATCGCCAAAATAGAGAACTTGATATATCTTGAATCTCGATATATTGCCCAGCCCTATTTTGTAGGGATCTTCTATATTTTCCTCTCATTTAGTGTGTATTTGTTGTTGTTTTGTGTGTTGCTGGTAACAGTAAGTATTATTCTCTGATAGTGTATGTGATTTTGTTGTTGTTTGTTCTTTTTATTATTCAAGGTATTTTTCTCTCATTTAGTGTGTTTTTGTTGTCGTTTTGTGATTTGCTAGTAATATTTAGTACGATTATAATTTTGAACTAAAAATAAACGTATTCTCTCTCTCTCTAGTACCCCCTTTAGTGCCATTATGTACCCCTAGGGGTACACGTGCCCCCCTTTGAGAAACACTGCTGTAAAGGACTCGTGCCTGCTTTAAAAACCTGTTTTTTTGCCCAGTTTGAGGCTTTTTCCAGGCTCAGTAATCTGCTTAGAGCTGCTTAGAGCACACGGCTCTTCATGTGATGCAGGATCACAGCTTACATAAGAATTTAAAATGATTGGATCATTAATGAACAATGCTCTGCTCAGGAATATATGTACCATTCATTCTTTGGTTATTCCATTTTAAAACCAAATCAAAATAACAAATAAACTCTGTGGTCATTTTGTTTTACTGACTTAAAACCTAAAGAGAAATACAGAAAAACCAAAAACAGAACTAGGCAAGACCTGTATTTGCAATGCGAATATGTATTTGGCAATTGAAAATCTATTTCTATAGTATAATGTAAGAAAGGTGTGCGTGCGTGTGTGGAGCGAATATCTCTCTGACATGGTGTCTGTTCGACCTGAAACTTTGTCAATGGCTTCCAAATACCACAAGTGTGTGCATCTGTTATTTTGGAGTAATTTGGTGTAGCAAAACTTTTGAAACATTCATTTTAATTCTAAGATTACAGCTCCCTCTCGGTATTGAGCACGATACTTCCGGTGCCGGGTCACTGGGTCATGACGTCACTGTGTCGCAGTTTGTTTTGGTTTAAGAAAAGGTCAATATTAAAAATGAATATTAAAAATGTTTTTGTACTGCTAAAAGTTATTTAAGTTAATATTTCATGGTTATTTAATATTATTCCCCTGATCCAAAACTGGGCTCGACTTCCTCCTTCGTCTCCATGACTGTGGGCGGTGGCTGTGCTGACGGTCGTTAGCCGACCATATCACCAACATTCTGATTGTAGACAGAGGAATATAACGTTTTAGTGAGCGGATGGATCCACAACACAGCTCTACTATGATTATTGTTTGTTCTGTGCAAGGGTGAGTGTTTCTTCTTATACTAATCTATGTGCTAAGAAAGATGCTAGCAGTTACAATGTACACACACACACATGGCTGACGCACATGCATCAGCCGTGTGTGTGTGTGTGTGTGTGTGTGTGTGTGTGTGTGTGTGCCGGTGTAGTGAAAAATAATCCTACGCGTAAAAGCCTCCTAATAGCGTAGTAAATATTAACACACTTACGTACGATGTTTTGCTACCTTAAATTTTCCTATTATGATAAACACTAATTCTAACCCTAAAAATTAAAGGATAGAATATTACCTTTTTCAAACATGATGGACATGCATGCGCAGTTTGCCAGGTGCACATGCCCATTGTTTACCGTAGGAAACTTTCACGGTAGGTTTGCTCTACACTACACTGGGATGTACATACTGAACGCACACAGACGTTTAGAGAGACAGATGGAACTCTGGTTTTACAAAACATTTATTTTTCATGTTACTTCAGGTTCTCTTTTTATCTCTCAACAACCTGTGACGGATTATGTGCATGCGCACGGCTGATACTTGTGTGTGTGTGAGACACACACACACATATCTTAAAGCACGCCCCCACCACACATAAGGTATAATAAAAATATACTATACTATATTGTACTATGAGTAAAATAAAATGAAACAATATTTATATAAAAAGTACACAAAACAACAACAGAAATGCACAAAAATATACAAAATGACTCAGAAAAACATATATTACAGAAAAGTACACAAAACAACAGAAATATGAAAATACACAAAACTAAATATTTATACAAAAAGTACACAAAATGACAACATAAATGCACAAAACTACACCAAAAAGATACAAAAATACACAAAATGACTCTAAAAAAACCTACATTACAGAAAAATACACCAAACAAAAAAAATTCAAAAATGAGTAAAAACATTTATCATGTTCATGTGCCATAGAAATAAACCAGATAAATCACACACACTATTTTATTTTACACCCACAAATAAACCCTTTATAACACTACAGAGTACAGAGTATGTACACCTCTATGTACATACAACCTTCAAACACATACTCATTTGGACATAATTGACAACTCTACTTAAGCTCCTCCCACTATATGAATACATACTTCTGACAGGCACTGTAATAGTTTAAGAAATTGGCAAAAATGACAACATCTATCTGGATTTGTTGACAAGTTTGTTTTTTTTTACTAATTCAATTGAAAGTAAAAATGCAGGAAAAACAGAAGACTGACCTTGACCTTATATATGACCTTGAGCAAAGGTCAAGGTTACACATTGAAAGGAAATGTTGTTCAATGGTACCAGTCTGAGCACTGGATGTCAATATGTGGCCAAGTTATAGAAAAATTATTATTATTTATTTTCTTTGTGAGGTCATGACCTCTACCAATCTTTTTACTGGTAGGTCGTACAGATTCATTCTAATGAAATAAAATACTTCACTTTAGATGAGATTTTCATAAATATTAAATATTATATTAAATATATTTGTATATTTACGGGGAATTAGGTCCTGGACCAGGTTCTGTTTAGCATTTATTTGATCAGTTTTCTGGTTCTCTCTGTGGATGTTTTATCTCCTCACGTTTATGTTTTGTTTTATTGTGTTATGGTCCAAATAGTATCCAGATAATCTGGAGACTGACTATCGACTGTGAGGAACAATAGATTTCTTGATCATAAGAAACAAGGAGCACCAGTAGATTCATTACATCACCTCTGCTCTCTTTAATCACATATCATGTGCATGTTTATTAATAACGTTTCTGTTCATCAGTTCATCAGTAATGTCAGTCATGCATTGCTTCTTTTTTGTCCAGTAGTAAAAGTCTGTGTGGTGAGATTAAACCTGAAGCTCTCGTCATATTTTCCTTTAAATATCCAAATATTTCAAACAGAACAAGATTTAATTTTGAAATTGAAAAATGCTGCTTGTTTGGTTTTTGTTGTTTCTGTATTTCTGTTTTAGTTTTAAGTTAGTAAAATAAAGTAACCACACCATTTATTTATGATTTTAAAACAGAATAACTAAAGAACAAAGATTAACAGATTAACATGTGATGTGTACAACTACACGAACTCACCAAAACTATCACAATAATGGTTTTGTGCTTCATATCTTAAGAAAAAGATGAAGATTTCCTCCTGGATGATCAATTTTTTTTATTTAAATAAAAATAATACAATTTTGCAAAAACAATTAAGAAAGAAGGAGAAGAATACATTTTAATTTATAAAACAAAGGTATTTTGGTAGCCATTAGTACATTTTTATTTTTATTTTTTATTGAGAATTAAAGACAAACCTTTAAATGTGAAAATGTCAAATATTTATTTATGTATTATTTACTGTCAACATTTAGTCAAATTATTGATTAAATAAATAATATGAATTAATGACAATAACTAATGATCGTCTGTCTGTCTGTCTGTCTGTCTGTGAGTGACAGTGAGGAGCTGAGGTGGTCTGTTCATTATTCATCAGCTGAAAAAGGAGACGTTCAGTTTCTGTCCTCACACAGACAGCGATGTATCAGCTCTGACCCTTCAGAATAAAGCACACAACCATCCGATACCTTCAGAATAAAACCCTTTCCTCTGCACACACCCAACACAGCATAACGTGGATGGCTGTTCATCATAGGAATGGGATCCACACAAGGTTCCTGCTGCTTAACAGAAGGTTTTCCTTGCCGCCATGATGAATTCATGTTGGGTGTGGGATACATATGTATGTGTATATACGTATATATGCATATGTGTGTATCCATAAAATGAAGAGTCCGTCCTTAAGACTGCTCTACTGTAAAGTGCCTTGAGATACCATTGGTTATGATTTGGCGCTATACAAATAAAGATTGATTGATTGATTGACTATATCACCATATTGCCAATCATATAGAGTTGTACGTAGGAAATTAAGTGTGTGCGTGTGTGTATGCATGTGTGTATACATGTATAATAGAGATTAGGGGGTAGGATATGTTTACTGAATGCACACAGAGACGTTTAGAGAGACAGATGGAACTCTGGTTTTACAAAATGTTTATTTTTCATGTTACTTCAGGTTCTCTTTTTTATCTCTCAACAACCTGTGATGGATTATGTGCATGCGCACGGCTGATACGTGTGTGTGTGTGTGAGACACACAATACGTTTTTATACTTCTTCCTATTCGTTTTTGAGCATGTTCATGATAATGATAATGATATATATATATATGGATTATTACTTTCTTTGTGTTGATTTCAGTGTCTCATGTTTGGAAAATAAAAAACTAAATAAAAATAACCCTCCTATTTGTGTCCTTCAGGCAGACCAAACCTCTGACCTTTGCTGACTGTAACGGGGATGAACTTCCTGTGGGCTGGGAGGAGGTCTACGACCCTGTGGTCGGCCCGTACTATGTGGACCACAACACCAGTGAGTGGGCGTGTGTGTGTGTGTGTGTGTGTGCGTGTGCGTGTGCGGAGGCTGATTGTGCGTGTCCCCACAGAGCGCACCCAGCTGGAGGACCCTCGGGTGCAGTGGCAGCGTGAGCAGGAAGCCATGCTCCACGACTACCTGTCGGTGGCGGGTGACGCCCTCAGCGCCCAGAGGGAGATCTACCAGGTGAAGGAGCAGCGTCTGAGGCTGGCCCAGCAGGAGTACCAGCAGCTCCACGACACCTGGAGGGACAAGAGGGACAAGTCCACGTCCCAGAGCAGCCGTGAGCATAATTGTTATTATTATTCACAGGTCACAGGATAACACCACGATCAGTCGCTCTGTAACACCTGAACCATGTGTTTCCCTCCAGTCAACTCCAGGTCCTCGTCCTCCAGTAAATATGACCCCGAGATCCTCAAAGCAGAGATCGCCACCGCCAAGAGCCGCGTAAGTGTCTCTAGAACACAAACCAGTTTCACTTATTTATCGTCATCGACTGGTTCCTGGTACTGGTCTCAGACTGGTTCCTGGTACTGGTCTCAGACTGGTTCCTGGTACTGGTCTCAGACTGGTTCCTGGTACTGGTCTCAGACTGGTTCCTGGTACTGGTCTCAGACTGGTTCCTGGTACTGGTCTCAGACTGGTTCCTGGTACTGGTCTCAGACTGGTTCCTGGTACTGGTCTTGTTCCTGACTCTGTGTTTCCTGGTTTCAGGTGAACCAGCTGAAGAGAGATTTGGCATCTATGAAGCAGGACCTGCAGTACAAGCAGCAGGGCTTTCAGACGCTCAGAGAGTGAGTGTGTGTGTCTATAGTAGTAGGAGTGTGTGTGTGTGTGTGTGCGTGTGTCTATAGTAGTAGGAGTGTGTGTGTGTGTGTGTGCGCGTGTGTCTATAGTAGTAGGAGTGTGTGTGTGTGTGTGTGTGTGCGTGTGTCTATAGTAGTAGGAGTGTGTGTGTGTGTGTGCGTGTGTCTATAGTAGTAGGAGTGTGTGTGTGTGTGTGTGTGTGTGCGTGTGTCTATAGTAGTAGGAGTGTGTGTGCGCGTGTGTCTATAGTAGTAGGAGTGTGTGTGTGTGTGTGTGTGTGTGTGCGCGCGTGTGTCTATAGTAGTAGGAGTGTGTGTGTGTGTGTGCGTGTGTCTATAGTAGTAGGAGTGTGTGTGCGCGTGTGTCTATAGTAGTAGGAGTGTGTGTGTGTGTGTGTGTGTGTGTGTGTGTGTGTGTGTGTGTGTGTGTGTGTGCGCGCGTGTGTCTATAGTAGTAGGAGTGTGTGTGTGTGTGTGTGTGTGTGTGTGTGTGTGTGTGCGCGCGCGTGTGTCTATAGTAGTAGGAGTGTGTGCGCGTGTGTCTATAGTAGTAGGAGTGTGTGTGTGTGTGTGTGTGCGTGTGTCTATAGAAGTGTGTGTGTGTGTGTGTGTCTATAGTAGTAGGAGTGTGTGTGTGTGTGTGTGTGTCTATAGTAGTAGGAGTGTGCGTGTGTGTGTGTGTGTGTGTGTGTGTCTATAGTAGTAGGAGTGTGTGTGTGTGTGTGTGTGTGTGTGTGTCTACATTCCTCTCAGTGTGTCCTGCACAGCGTCACTCAGAGCTAGACTGTAGCTGATAACACGTCACACTCTGTGAACATCTGAACGTCTATAGATTATCTATAGTCTCATTCATTTTTAAATCAAAACATTCACTAAGTTAATTTACTTTAAATCAAACAACAACCCATAAACTAAACGCTGTATTCTGTTTGAAAGTAAACTAGTCAATACTCACTGTGACTTTTTAATGCATAGGTGATAAGTGCACTTATATCAATATATATTTATTTAACTTATTAAGTTAAAATAATGAATATAATCTGATAGTAACACGTTAATAATAGTAAATAATGTTAATGAGGTCTCTGTGCAGAGCAATAATTGGTTGATTTAGTCATGTGATCACTGCTCCCTCCCCCTGCTGCACTTCCTCATTCTCTCCGTTCCTCCTCCACACCCTCCCTCTGCTCTCATTCTGAGGAATGTGGACGCTCAGGTTGTTGGATGAATGCTCACCTCTCTCTCTGTGTGTGTGTCTTTGTGCGTGTGCGCGTGTGTGTGTGTGTTAGTTAAACCGGTGGTTCTGAACCTTGTCATCCTGCAGCCCATAAACTAAAGGTAGCTGAAGGTGGTTGAACACAGACATGAACATTGAAGAACAGTCATGTGGAGACAGGACCATCTATAAGGGGGAATAAAGGAGAGATTTTTGGGGTCCATCCATAAAGTCAGTAAAATGATGGTCTATTGTTCTATGAATCTGTGATAACCACATTTATTTATTCATCTGAATAATATCCACTGTTATCCAGGAACGTTTATTATTTTTATAGTCATCTTAAAGATGGAAATCATGGTTTTAATCACTAATAAAAATGGTTCAAAGTGACCAAAAATGGTAGAAAATGAGGTGAAATGGGATTTTAAAAACCACAGAAATTGGTTAAAAGTTGTAAATTAGAGTGGATAAAAACAGACAGAACAAGTGATAAAAAAGGTTAAAAAAAAAAGTGTAAATATTGGTTTAAAAGTGGCAGAAATGAAGGGAGGAGGTGTTGGGGTAATTTAATTTAAAAAGTACGAACAATTAGTTCAAACTGGCAAATAATGGGAATGACAAATGGTGAATGTGGTTAAATAATCATGAAATTTGGTGAAAAGAGGTTACAATAAATGGGCTAAATGCTACAGGCTACAAGTTAAAGGCTACAGTTTACAGGATAAATGCTACAGGATAAATGCTAAATGCTACAGGCAAAATGCTAAAGGCTACAGGTTAAATGCTACAGGCTACAGGTTAAATGCTAAAGGCTACCGGTTAAATGATGCAGGTTGAATGCTAAATGCTAAATGCTACAGGCTACAGGTTAAATGCTACAGGCTAAATGTTACAGGCTCAATGCTACAGGCTTCAGGTTAAATGCTAAAGGCTACCGGTTAAATGATGCAGGTTGAATGCTAAAGGCTACAGGTTCAATGCTAAAGGCTAAATGCTAAAGGTTACAGGCTAAATGCTACAGGCTACAGGTTAAATGATGCAGGCTAAATGCTGCAGGCTACAGGCTCAATGCTGCAGGCTACAGGTTAAATGCTAAAGGCTACAGGTTAAATGATACAGGCTAAATGCTAAAGGCTACAGGATGAATGCTACAGGTTACAGGCTAAATGCTACAGGATACAAGCTAAATGCTACAGGCTACAGGTTAAATGCTACAGGCAAAATGCTAAAGGCTACAGGTTAAATGCTACAGGCTCAATGCTACAGGCTACAGGCTCAATGCTACAGGCTACAGGTTAAATGCTAAAGGCTTCAGGTTAAATGATGCAGGTTAAATGTTAAAGGCTCCAGGTTAAATGATGCACTCTAAATGCTAAAGGCTACAGGTTAAATGCTAAAGGATACAGGTTAAATGCTAAAGGCTACAGGTTAAATGCTAAAGGCTATATGCTAAAGGCTACAGGCTAAATGCTACAGGTTAAATGCTAAAGGCTACAGGTTAAATGATGCAGGCTAAATGCTAAAGGCTAAATGCTAAAGGTTAAATGCAACAAGCTAAAGCTAAGATGTTAGTGTGTGTGTCTCCCAGGATCGATGAGAAGGTGTCCAACAGTCCGTGCGGGTACCGCCCCCAGGAGGCTCAGGCCATCCTCAGTGAGGTACGCTCCATCAGAGACGCCATCAGCTCTGGAGAAAAGGAGAAACAGCAGCTCATGCAGGTAACACACACACACACACACACACACACACACACACACACACACACACACACACACACACACACACACACACACACCAGACATAAACCTGTCTAGTAAAATAAAATAAACAATATTTATACAAAAAAGTACACAAAACAACAATAGAAATGCACAAAAAATTATACAAAATGACTCCAAAAATTATACATTACAGAAGAATACAGCAAACGACAGCAAAAATATGAAAAGGAGTCAAAATACACAAAACTAAATATTTATACAAACAATACACAAAATGATTCCAGAATCACTACAATGGCAACAAAAAACAATAATTATACAAAAATGCACAAAAAAGACAACAGAAAGATAGAAAAATACACATGACTCCAAAAAACAAACATTACAGAAAAATACACCAAACAAAAAAAACCTAAAAATGAGTAAAAAAAAACAAACACATTTATCATGTTCATGTCTCATATAATTAAACCAGAAAAATCACACACACTATTTTAATTTGCACCCATAAATAAACCCCTTTATAACACTACAGAGTACAGAGTATGTACACCTCTATGTACATCCAATCTTCAAATACATACTCATTTGGACATAATTGACTACTCTTTATATATGTGTGTATAATATACATAGTGTGTATCTCTCTCTCTATATACAGTATATATATATATATATATATCCATCCATCCATCCATTTTCTTCCGCTTTTATCCGGGGCTGGGTCGTGGAGGCAGCAGTCTCAGCAGTGATGCCCAGACCTCCCGATCCACACACACCTCCTCCAGCCGTTCTGGGGGGGACCCCGAGGCAACACTAGGCCAGCTCAGAGACATAGTCCCTCCAGCGTGTCCTGTTTCATCCGAAACAGTTGCCTGAGCCACCTCAGCTGACTCCTTTCGACGTGAAGGAGCAGCGACTCTACTCCGAGCTCCTCCCGAGTGACTGAGCTTTTCACCCTATCTCGAAGGGTGCGTCCAGCCACCCTGCGAATGAAACTCAATTCGGCCGCCTGTATCCGCGATCTTGTCCTTTCAGTCATTAACCAAATCTCATAACCATAGCTGAGGGTAGGAATGTAGATCGATCGGTAAATTGAGAGCTTTGCCCCCCGACTCAGCTCCCTCTTCACCACAACAGTCCGATAAAGCGACCGGATCACTGCTGACGCCTCACCGATCTGTCTATCGATCTCACGCTCCATTTGACCCTCACTCGTGAACAAGACCCCGAGATACTTGAACTCCTCCACTTGAGGCAAGGACTCTCCACCGACCCAGAGAGGTGCTGATCCTCATCCCGGTCGCTTCACACTCTGCTGCAAACCACCCCAGTGCACGCTGAAGGTCCTGATTTGATGAAGCCAACAGAACAACATCATCTGCAAACAGCAGAGATGAAATCCTGAGGTTCCCAAATCAGACCCCCTCAGGTCCCTGGCTACACCTAGAAATTCTGTCCATAAAAATGATGAACAGAACCGGTGACAAAGGGCAGCTCTGGTGGAGACCAACATGCGCTAGAAACAGGTCTGACTTACTGCCGGCAATGCGAACCAGGCTCCTGCATACAGGGAACGGACAGCCCTTAGCAAAAGGCCCCGGACCCCATACTCTCGGAGCACCCCCCCACAGGGCACCACGAGGGACATGGCCTTCTCCAGATCCACAAAGCACATGTGGACTGGTTGGGCGAACTCCCACAAATCCTCGAGCACTCGATGAAGGGTATAGAGCTAATCCAATGTGCCATGACAGGGACGAAAACCGCATTGTTCCTCCTGAATCCGAGGTTCAACTATCGACCGGATCCTCCTCTCCAGCACCCTGGAGTAGACCTTACCGGGGAGGCTGAGGAGTGTCATCCCTTTGTAGTTGGAGCACACCCTCCAATCCCCCTTCTTAAAGAGAGGGACCACCACCCCGGTCTGCTAATCCAGAGGCACTGTCCCTAACTGCCACACGATGTTGCAGAGACGTGTCAACCAAGACAGTCCTACAACATCCAGAGACTTAAGGTACTCAGGACGAATCTCATCCACAGCCGGAGCCCTGCCCCCGAGGAGCTTTCCAACCACTTCGATGACTTGAGCCCGGGTGATGGGCGCGTCCGCCTCTGCTTCCTCAGCCTCTGCTTCCTCATCGGAAAACTTGGCAGTGGGATTGAGGAGACCCTCGAAGTACTCCTTCCACCACCGGACAACATCCCCAGTTGAGGTCAGCAGCTCCCCCCCTGCACTGTACACAGTGTTGGTGAAGCACTGCTTCCCCCTCCTGAGGCGCCGGACGGTTTGCCAGAATCTTTTCGAGGCTTCCCCGAACTCCTACCAGACCCGAGTTTTTGCCTCTGCAACCGCGCGGGCTGCAGCACGATTGGCCTGCCGCTACCTCTCAGCTGCTTCCGGAGTCCTACCAGCCAAAAAGGCCAGGTAGGTCTCCTTCTTCAGCCTGACGGCATCCCTTACTTCCGGGCCCCACCACTGGCTTCGGGGATTGCCGCCGCGACAGGCCACAGCTGCAAAGACAATGGAGGAGGAGAACATGGTCCACTCGGACTCCATGTCTCTCACCTCCCTCGGGATCTGGGAGAAGCTCATCCGGAGGTGGGAGTTGAAGACCCCACTGACAGAGGGATCCACCAGATGTTCCCAATAGACCCTCACCACACATTTGGGCCAGTTTTGACCGGTTTCCTCCCCTGCCAGCGGATCCAGCTCACCACCAGGTGATCGGTTGACTGCTCAACTCCTCTCTTCACCCGAGTGTCCGAGACACGCGGCCGGAGATCAGATGATACAACTACAAAGTTGATCATCGACCTCCAGCCTAGAGTGTCCTGGTGCCACGTGCACTTATGGACACCCTTGTGCTCCAACATGGTTTTCGTTATGGACAAACTGTAACTAGCACAGAAGTCCAATAACAGAACACCACTTGGGTTCAGATCAGAGAGGCCGTTCTTCCCAATCACCCCTGTCCAGGTCTCACTGTCGCAGCCCACGTGGGCGTTGAAGTCCCCCAGTAGAACAATGGAGTCCAAGAAGGCCAGGTACTCTGCACCGATGTTGGGCCCGTAGGCTGAGACAACGGTGAGAGACCTGTCCCCAACCCGAAGGCGTAGGGACGCAACGCTCTCGTTCACTGGGGTGAACTCCAACACGTGGTGGTTGAGCTGGGGGGCAATAAGCAAGCCCACCCCAGCCCGCCGCCTCTCCCCACAGGCAACGCCAGAGAAGTGGAGCGTCCAGCCTCTCTCCAGGAGTTGGGATCCGGAGCCCAAGCTGTGCGTGGAGGTGAGCCCGACTATATCTACCCGATGCCTCTCAATCTCCCGCACATGCTCAGGCTCCTTCCCCCCCAGCGAGGTGACGTTCCATGTCCTAACAGCCAGAAGCTGTGGACACGGACCGGGCCGCCGAGGCACCCCCCCTCGACCGCCACCTAGTCCTCTCTGCACCCGACCCCTATGGATCCCTCTGTGGGTGCTTGGTCCACAGGAGCTCGGGCCCACATTGTCCATACCGGGCGACATCACGGCTCTTGCTTAAACTTTATCCATATGGGTCTTCTGAACTGCTCTTTGTCTGACCTAGCACCTGTTTGCCATGAGAGACCCTACCAGCCCCTGGTAGGGTCTCTCATGGCAAACAGGTGCTATGTATGACAACATAGCTCCTAGGATCATTCGGGTGCTCAAACAACCCCACCACATTAAGGTGGCAGTTCACGGGGTCGTATATATATGTGTGTATCTATACATAGATATATATACACACACACACACACATATATATTTTCACACACTGTATGTGGGAGCAGGTGAAGGAGAGAAAGAGTGAGGCAGTGAAAGTTCTCACCCCTCGTTCATGTTTCCATCTGTAACTGACACCTGTGTGTGCGTGCGCGCGTGTGTGTGTATAATAAGTGTTGCTCAGTGACAGTCATATGTAAATGTATTTGCTATGTGTAGTAATAACATTATTATTGATCACTGATGGATGATGAGATGTGATCAGCTCTGTTCCACATGTTATTGATCAGTATCGGGATGTGAACCAACACTGAACTCTGACTGTTTTCCTCCTCAGACTCTGGCTGTGCTGAAGGACGGCTTCTGTTTGGACTCTAATCAGGACCTGTGGAGCAGCAGCTCAGAGCTGTCCATCCCCCCCCTGTACACAGACACTGGGTCACAGACTGACCTGCCCTCTGAGGTGGGACACCAGCACCACGTATTACTATATATGATATTAATGTTGTTGCTATTATGGTCATAATCATCATTATTACTGTGTTTCAATGATGATGTAAACATTGAAAACATAATTGATCTTCTATATAAGTAATTTTATTTACAGTGGGCCACAGATTTTAGGCATTAATCTTTGTCCTCTACACCAGCGTTTCTCAAATGGGGGTACGCAATGGCACTACAGGGGATACTTGAGAGAGAGAGAGAGAGATAAATTAACAAATGAGAGCATTAAAAATATGTGGCTTTATAATGTTTATTTTTAGTTAAAAATGATAATCAGACTAAATATTAGTAGCAATGCACAAAACGACGCCAAAAACACAAAATATGAGAAAAATATACTGAATTACAAAAGGGTCCTGCTCAGGTCCTAATACACAAAATGACACCAAAAAAATGCAAACTAAAAGAGAAAAAGACTTACCATTACCAGCAACACACAAAACGACAACAAAGGCACACTGAATGACAGAAAAAAATGGACAAAAATAACAGAGAAAATGACAAACGACTTAGGAAAGAAACAAACACTGAGATAGAATCATTTAAATAATACCACAAACACACAAAATAAGACAAAAATATACAAACAACAACAAAATACACAATAAAATAAATTATGTTGATTAGAACATAGACTGAAAATACAAAAGTCAGTGTTGGTTCCATATGACCGTAAATGATAAAAAAAAAAAAACTATAGAAATAAATCTATTAAGGAGGCACTAAATACACTTTCATTCACTTATTTACTAAATGAGATTCTTTAAAATGTGTGTTTTCACTCATTCATTTGTCAATATGATTCATAGATGTTTTTATACAGTATTCTGAGTGAAACGTTGTAGTGGGACATATGGGGGGGACTTGAGCCATAAAAGTTTGAGATCCACTACTCTACATGACTATGAATGATACATGAACTATATGGAGCAATGATGTGAAAAATTTTAGTTCTTTAAACAATTTGAGATTTAAAATGACTGCAGTCATGTGATAAATGCGTGGGTAAATCCTTGGTTTGTACGTGGTGCTCTTCTGCCTCCTACTGGTGTGGAGGGGTAACACACTTAAAACACAGAACAGAGCTGATGTTTTTAGATTTATAGTACATAGTACAGTGGTGTGTGTTTGTGAAGAATAGATAAGAGTTGTTTATAAGTGTTTAATGCAACGTGTGTGTGTGTGTGTGTGTGTGTGTGTGTTCAGTTGATGAGCATCTCCAACAAACTTGCTGAAAAGGTTCGTCTGAGCCTGAAATATGAGGAGGCCAAACGAAGGTAGGAGGTGTGACTGTGTGTTGTTATTGTTGTTGTTGTTACACGTGTGTGTAAAGTTTCTTTTAAAATGTTTGTTTTTTCATTGTTTTGTGTATGTTTGTGGGGCTATTTTAATTGATCTGTGTCTGTCTGATGTATTTATGCTGTTGTCATGTCATGTTAATGTGTACCAACATGGTTGCTATGGAAACAGAATGCTGGGTTAATGTTAATGTTTGTGGATGTTCATTTATTCAGAATACACACTTTGAAGATTTACCAGTACACACAGTACACACACCAGTATAAAACCATAAACTCGTGGTCTCACGGCTGTTCCGCGGTCCTCCAGGATCGCCACCATCCAGGTGCAGATTGCCAAACTGGACAGTGAGGCGTGGCCAGGGCTGCTGGACCCAGAGCGAGACCGCCTCATCCTGATCAACGAGAAGGAGGAGCTTTTGAAGGAGCTGCAGTTCATTGGTCCTCGGCGGCACCTGGAGCCCAGCGACGCTCACAAGCTGGAGACGGAGAAGAAGCGTCTGCAAAGGGATCTACAGGCTGCACGGGACCACCAGAGCAAGGCTCTGACTGAGAGGTCAGTAAGGGAAGCCCCGCCCCTCAGGTTCCTATAGGCTCCTCCTCTAAGTTCCTCTAGTGGTGAAATAAAGCTGTGAACGTTTGTGACGTTTCAGGCTCAGGCTTCACTGCAGGAGAAACAAACTGGTGAGAGAACTGGAGGAGACAGTTCGACTGGCCTCATCACTGCACACACAGCTCAAAAGGTATGAGTCAGCAGTTATTAACACTGGCATTGATACTGTTATTAACACTAGCATTAACACTGTTATTAATTCTGTTATTAACACTAGCATTAACACTGTTATTAATACTGTTATTAACACTAGCATTAACACTGTTATTAATACTGTTATTAACACTAGCATTAACACTGTTATTAATACCGTTATTAACACTAGCATTAACACTGTTATTAATTCTGTTATTAACACTAGCATTAACACTGTTATTAATACTGTTATTAACACTAGCATTAACACTGTTATTAATACTGTTATTAACACTAGCATTAACACTGTTATTAATACCGTTATTAACACTAGCATTAACACTGTTATTAATTCTGTTATTAACACTAGCATTAACACTGTTATTAATACTGTTATTAACACTAGCATTAACACTGTTATTAACACTAGCATTAACACTGGCATTAACACTTATTAACACTGTTTTTAACACTAGCATTAACACTGTTGTTAACACTAGCATTAACACTAGCATTAACACTAGCATTCACACTAGCATTCACACTAGCATTCACACTAGCATTCACACTGGCATTCACACTGGCATTCACACTGGCATTAACACTGGCATTAACACTAGCATTAACTCTGGCATTCACACTGGCATTAACACTGGCATTAACACTGGCATTAACACTGGCATTAACACTGTTATTAACACTAGCATTAACACTGGCATTCACACTGGCATTCACACTGGCATTCACACCGGCATTAACACTGTTATTAACACTAGCATTAACTCTGGCATTCACACTGGCATTAACACTGTTATTAACACTAGCATTAACACTGTTATTAACACTAGCATTAACACTGGCATTCACACTGGCATTCACACTGGCATTCACACTGGCATTCACACCGGCATTAACACTGTTATTAACACTAGCATTTACACTGTTATTAACACTAGCATTTACACTGTTATTAACACTAGCATTTACACTGTTGTTAACACTAGCATTTATCCTGTTATTAACACTAGCATTAACACAGTTATCAACACTGTCATTAACACTAGCATTAACACTGTTTTTAACACTAGCATTTATCCTGTTATTAACACTAGCATTAACACAGTTATTAACACTGTCATTAACACTAGCATTAACACTGTTTTTAACACTAGCATTTACACTAGCATTAACACTGTTTGTAACACTAGCATTTAAACTGTTATTAACACTAGCATTTACACTGTTATTAACACTAGCATTTACACTGTCATTAGCACTAGCATTAACACTGTTATTAACACTAGCATTTACACTGTTATTAACACTAGCATTAACACAGTTATTAACACTGTCATTAACACTAGCATTAACACTGTTATTAACACTGTTATTAACACTGTTATTAACACTAGCACTAACACTAGCATTAACACTGGCATTAACACTGGCATTAACACTAGCATTTACACTAGCATTTACACTGTTATTAACACAGGGCGACCGTGGCTCAGGTGGTAGTGGGTCGTCTTCTGATCGAGAGGTTGGGGGTTCGATCCCAGTACCTGACTATGTGTCGAAGTGTCCTTGGGCAAGACACTGAACCCTAAGTTGCTCCCGGTGGTCGACTAGCGCCTTGCATGTCAGTCCTGTCCCACTGGTGTGTGAATGTGAGAGTGATTGGGTGAATGAGCTGATATGTAAAGTGCTTTGAGACTGTTTCAGTGGTGATAAAGCTCTATATAAATCATGTCCATTTACCATTTACACAGGCATTAACACTAGCATATACGCTGTGATTAACACTGGCATTAACACCCGGTTATTAATACTCGGTTTTAATCGCTCTGTTATGAACATTAAATCCCGCCCCCTCCTTTCACAGCCTATCAGCTAGCACCCTCTCCTGCTCGTCGGGTAGCAGTCGAGGTTCTCTAACGTCTAGTCGAGGTTCTCTGGCGACAACGTCCAGCCTGGGCTCGGCCTCGTCGCTGCAGCTGGATCCGCCCGAGCTCAGCGACCCGGACTTCCAGAACAAGCTGGAGGGGCTCCTGCAGGAGGGGGGGTGTGGGGGCTTCAGGCTGTCCAGCTCCATCACCACCATTCACGAGCACGAGGTGGCGCCGGAGCCCGCTGGGAACCAAGCGGCAGCGGGAGGAGGGGCCGTTGTGGTTCCTGTGGGGGGGGGCGGTGGGGGTGGTGTGTGTGTGGAGCCCAGCAGGATCCACAGCCTCAGACTGTCAGAGACACCACGCTCCATGAGTTCTCTGTCCCCACGCTCCTCCCTGTCCTCGCTGTCCCCGCCCTGCTCGCCGCTTGCCACTGACGCCAACTTCCTGTCCAGCGAGGCGTTCGTGGGTCCGATGGAGGCTCACGGTCTGGATCTGGATCTGAGCGAGCGACTGGCCGAGCTGGAAGAGAAGAACGAGCACCACGAGGTCAAAGGTAAACAGGAAACGGAGGTGTTTGCTGCCCTCTGCTGCTCAGCTGTGGTTCTGTTTGTGGAACAAATATAGACCTGTTTGATCTAGAGTGGGACACAGATTTTAGACAGGAAAAAAAGAACAGTTTTAGCCCCAGTTGTGCAATAATTTTTTATATCTTTACTTCAAACTTTCTTGATTTGAATTGTTAGGGAGAAATTGCAAGATTTGTGGAAAAATTGAGCGTTCTTTCCACAATTTGTAATAAAAAAAATGATATAAACCAGCAGTTCTCGACCTTGGGGTCAGGACCCCCTCTAGGGTTGCACTGGGAAGGAGTCCCCAGATGCCTTTGAAAAATCTAAGAATATTTTTTTAACAATTTGAGTCCATTTTTATTTATCTTTATCCTTTTTCTACAACTACATCTAACTCTCCATATTTTAACCTGTTTTCATCATTTTTTTTGCCATATTTTTTCTCCTTTTGATACATTTTAATGCTTTTATTACACATTTTTTCCACTTTTGAGACATTTTCAGCACTTTTAAACCCTTTCCATCACTTTTCCTTCTAATTTCACATATTTTGACCTGTTATTGTCACTTCGCTGGATGAAAAGGTTGAGAACCACTGATGTAAACAAAGTAAAACTGAGAGATTTTGACTGTCTCCTGGAGTTTGACATGAACACACTTCTGTTTTTACTTTTCAGGTGCTGCCCCTCCGCTGCAGGAGAAGGGGGCAGAGCCAAAGAAGATGGGCGTGACTTCAGCTGTGTCGGACGAATCGGTTGCTGGAGACAGCGGCGTGTATGAACCGTCGGATCGCCGGTAAGACCATTTTAGGGCAGGGGTGACCTATTACACTATTATTATATTAAGTATTCATTATAATGTAAATTGTTTTGTGTATTTTAGTCACAAAAGTATTTATTTCTTTGTTTGTAATTTTTCTCTTTTATTAAAACATGCTGTTTTTATTTGCAGGCTGGTCTTGACCTCTGACCTCCTGCTGGGCTCGTATGAGGAGAGCCGACAAGCCTCGTGCTGCTCTCAGGTGCAGCTCGGCTTTCGCTACGAGGCCCGAGAGCAACGCTTCTCAATCTGTGTGATGCAACTCATCAACTGTAGCGCCCTCTGTCTGCAGGAGGACCGCAAAGTGTACGTGTGCAACTAGTGATCAGGAACTCAAGTTAATGCTCTGAAACAGGGATTTCCTACGTTCATTGACAAAAATAAAGAAAATAAATGTTAAATAAATATGTAATTAATAAATACATCAACAGGAAGTAGATGAAAATAAATGAGTAAAACCAGCACCAGCAGAGCCATGAGATCCTAAAAAGGAGCTCAGAGGTTGGAGGGATGATATGAATAATAAAATGAGGCGCTCTGTCGTATGGTCACGTGACCTTTGACCTTTTACAGGTACGTGCGCCTGGCGGTGCTGCCGTGCGTCAGAACCGCTCGTTGTCTCTTCAGGACCAGCGTCCAATCAGTGAGGGACGTGGTGGAAGTGGGTGAGGTGTTTGGCATGCAGATTACCCACAGTGCACTGCGGCAGAAGACTCTGAGGGTGGACGTGTGCAGCATTAACATTAGCAGCGTAAGCAGCAGCTCATCAGGACACGAGGAGTGTGAGGTCAGTGCTGATTGGTCAGAGAGAGATCACAGAAAGTAAATGTTAATGACTGACATTCACTAACTGACACTCTTTCTCTTCCTCCTCATCTTCCTCTTCCTCAGGCTGGAGTTCAGATCAGTTGTGCAGATGTTGTGTGTTCAGAGCAGAGACACACACAGTGGTTTAACCTGCTGAGACACACACACAATGTCTGCATAGAACACACAGGAGCCACACAACAGGTGAACACACACACACACACACCCCCTGTGTGTCCTTTAACCCCGTCTCTGATTCATTAGTCTCTCTTGTATTAATTTATTATTTTTACTGAAGTGTAAAAAGTCAAACATGATGTTTGTGTTTGTTTGTTTGTTTGTTTCAGGCTGGAGTCCACATTCCTGATGATGATGATGATGATGATGATGATGATGAGCAGTGGTGAGTTCAAATCCAGATGTAAAGCAACTCAGGCAGCCAGCACGGGGCGTAACACGGACATGTTGTTATTTTTAGGCTCTGTGATGCTCTGCAGACCAATCTATTAGAGAAGGCAGTAGGAGGAGGTGGAGTTTCTGCAGAGGGGGCGGGGCTCCCACCGCAGGAGGAGGAGGAGAGGGAGTTTTATCCTGACAGCCAATGGGAAGCTGAGGACGAGGAGCCGACGTCTCCTCATCCTCCAATAGGAGCGGTCCTCCCAGTGAAGGTCTGTGACATCACGTCAGCGCTGTGCGTGTGCACGTGCACATTGCTGACAGTGTTGTTGTTGTTGTTGTTTGGTGCAGGTCAACAAAGAGACGAGCACACATCCCCCCCCTCACCTCTCAGTGGTTCGACCCAAAGATGTTCAGCAGCACAACCCGTTCATCAGAGGAAACACCATCATCAGGTCCAAGACCTTCAGCCCTGGACCTCAGAGCCAGTACATCTGCAGGGTGATTAGCATTAGCATTAGCTCTACATTTACTACAGCTTTGTGTTAGATTTAGATTTACACCAGAGGAGTATTTGATCAAACCCAGCTCAGGGTTAAGTCCAGGTTTAACCTGAGTCTGGCTCCGTTCTAACTAGAACAGTAGTTTCATCAACGAGAAAACACCTTGGTTACCATAGTAACACAGTCCGTGGGTCAAACCTGCTTCTGATCAGGTTTAATCTGCTGAGTCACTCTTATTAAAGCAGTCATTTAGTGATGCTTTAAAACACTTAATATAGATCTATAAAAGAAAATGTGTTATAGTTTAAATACCACTTTAATACGGTATTTTAAAAGGAAATGAAACAGAATATGATGGTAAATGTTTAATATGATTTTAAATCCATACAAATGATGATATAATCATTATTACATGTTTAATGTGTAATGTATTATTAATGATATCACAGTCTCCATGTGTTTAAACCATCAGTAATAATATATAAGGATACGTGTGTATCATCACCTCTGTTTACCTGACGGTATAAATGTGTTTATTTATTGATCAGAGATTAATAATGAGAAAGCTGTGGATATACAGAGAGGGAGGGGCTTCAGGGACAGGGCGGAGCACTAAGGCTCCCAATGACAAAGATACACTATCACTTTAAGAGATGTGCACACAGTGCACGCTGCTCAGTGCTGACCTGCAGCGTTGGACGTGACATCAGCGTCACACAGCACGCTGAGCTGTTCCCTCTGATCATTACAATGTTATGTTTAGTTCATCAAACACTCATTAGTCTCATTAATTACATATTATTTAATTATCAGTTACATCATCTCTTTATTAAACGCTGACAGGTGTTAAAAAAACTTATCAAACTCACATGATCAGTGTGTGATCACATGATCAATGTACTAAATAACACCATGTTTAACATTTTACTACTTATAAAATGTTCAAACCACAGAAACGTCCTTTATTCTCACTGATCAGTAACAGATGATGTCACTTCCTGTTGGTCTCAGCAGCGGTTTCTATTGGCTGTTTAAATTAGAGTAAAAGCTGCAGCACCTGCGCCCTCACTCTCTAATCATGAAATCTGTGATCGTTTTCCTGGGTCTAATAAAGACGTGCATTTAATGTAAACACCAAGCTGAGAAGAGTTTGATGAAATGGTAAAAGAGGGCGTGGTCATGGACGGCTTTAAACAAGGTTTAAACCGTAGGCATGACTCAACTAAGAACACTTTGATGAAATCCCCCCATGTTTGTGTTTATCTTTAGGTTGTTATAGGGTATGTTACAAATCTAGATTAGCTCTTTTTGGGATTTAATCAGTGTGTGCTGGACTACAAAGGTATGGTAATTAATGCTGAACAACTAACCTGGTCACGACCAGGTTTTTCTCTGGCTAGGATGTTAGCGAATCCTGAAGCCCCGCCTCCTAAAAAATCATTTTAGAAAACAACGTGTCTATTGATAGATGATCCTGGTTGGTGCAGATCTAACTGCTGCGTTTAGGAAATAAGATTATTAATTAGTAATTAATCCTTTCATTTACCAATGACATCATTTAGGAAAGATATAGATTTATATCTGATAGACTGATCTACAGTCTATCAGCTGATGAAGGCTATGTCTACGTATGCATGGACGGGTGAAGTCATTAATTCATTCATTCATTCATACGCTATAGTGAGGCTGACATCATCATCAGGAACATACTACAGTAAACAATGTGTTCTCATCCCAGTGTGTGATAAATAGATCTACATGAATAGAAACACGTGTGTGCTGTAATAAAGTTTAACTGCAGAGCATCATCTAATAGATTATTATCATAAATAATCTCACACATTTTACACATTAACAGTATCAGCAGCTTCCTGTCTGAGTTCTATCATTCCTGTCTTTTCTGTAACAACAGAGTTGTTTTTGGTCTGAATTATGGATTTTAATTATTCATCATTTTAAACTTCATCAACCTGGTCAGGACCAAGTTATGAAGTGATCAGATCTGAGGGAGTATTAAAGCTCTAATGTATATTAGTAACATAGACCCTCTGTGTTTATCTTTAGATTGTGTGTTTATCTTTAGATTGTGTGTTTATCTTTAGATTGTGTGTTTATCTTGAGATTGTGTATGTTTATCTTTAGATTAACCGCAGTGACAGTGACAGCTCTACGCTCTCTAAAAAGTCTCCATTTGTCAGGAACGCTTCAGAGAGACGCAGCATGCGCATGAAGAAGGTACGACACACACACACACACACACACACATAGAGGACAATGAGGTGATCATGTGATGAACCCTCAGCTTCCTGCGGGGGTCCGAGGCCTGGACGGGGTCCTGAGGACGTCCCTGGACCTGGAGCTGGACCTGCAGGTGTGTCGGACCCGTCAGACTCACCTGATGCAGGAATTGCAGGTTCTCAGAGAGTTAAAGAATCAGCTGGAGAGAGCCAGACTACAGGGGGCCACGGAGCTGCCCCCCCTCATTAGAGACGACCAGAGGCTCAGGATGCTGCTGCAGCATGCTGACAAACAGGTACAGATACCACTGCACACACACACACACAAACAACAGGAGCTGAATACAGTCGTTAGGCTCAGTTTGTGTATGTTTGGGATCGTTTTGTGTAGCTTTTTGTGTGTTTTTTTCTATTCATTTTGTCTTTTTTCCTTTGAATTGTTGTGTTTTTTTTCATTTATTGTGTAATTTTGTGTTTTTTCAGTTTCATTTATGTTGTTTATAGTGTAATTTTCTGTGTTTTTGGTGCTTTTAATGCAGAGGGCGATGCTGACTGTTGTGTGTGTGTGTGTGTGTGTCCAATGTGTGTATAATGTATAATGTGTGTATATATAATGTGTGTGTGTGTATATATAATGTGTGTGTGTGTGTGTGTGTGTGTGTCTGATGTGTGTATAATGTGTGTGTGTGTATAATGTATAATGTGTGTATATATAATGTGTGTGTGTGTATAATGTGTGTATAGATAATGTGTGTGTGTGTCTAATGTGTGTATAATGTGTGTATATATAATGTGTGTGTGTGTCTAATGTGTGTATAATGTGTGTATATATAATGTGTGGGTGTGTGTGTGTGTCTGATGTGTGTATAATGTGTGTGTGTGTATAATGTATAATGTGTGTATGTATAATGTGTGTATAATGTGTGTGTGTATAATGTGTGTATATATAATGTGTGTGTGTGTATAATGTGTGTATAGATAATGTGTGTGTGTGTCTAATGTGTGTATAATGTATAATGTGTGTATATATAATGTGTGTGTGTGTATAATGTGTGTGTATATATAATGTGTGTGTGTGTGTGTGTGTGTGTCTGATGTGTGTATAATGTGTGTATATATGATGTGTGTGCGTGCGTGTGTGTATAATGTGTGTGTATGTATAATGTGTGTATATATAATGTGTGTGTGTGTCTAATATGTGTATAATGTATAATGTGTGTATATATATATAGTGTGTGTGTCTGATGTGTGTATAGTGTGTGTATATATGATGTGTGTGCGTGCGTGTGTGTATAATGTATAATGTGTGTATATATAATGTGTGTGTGTGTCTAATATGTGTATAATGTATAATGTGTGTATATATATATAGTGTGTGTGTCTGATGTGTGTATAATGTGTGTATATATAATGTGTGTGTGTATAATGTATAATGTGTGTATATTAGGGATGTAACGATTCACTCAACTCCCGATACGATTCGATTCACGATTTATTTTACAAAATGGGACTGTAGACAAATTTTTTTTTTGGGGAAAAAACTAGAAAATACTGTATTATTTTCCTTTTATTTTTCATTGTCAAAAGAATTCCTTGATAAACTATTTAAAACAATGCAATTTAACTAAAAATAAATCTTGAATGAAATAAATAAAGGAATAATACAAATGAAAATGAAGCCTATTAATTTAAATTCTGGTTCAATAATAAACAATGCAAAACTGCATAATAGTTCTTTTTCTTTTAAAAGTGCAACTGAAAATGTATTTTGTGCCTTAACAATTGGACTTTTACGTCATATTTGTTTGGACCAGCAGAGGGCGCTGGTAACACAGTGGTCGGTTGGCATGCAGATATCTTGCAGTGAAGAAGAGATGCTATGCTAGCAGACAGGGCTAATAGAAAAACGTGACTTTTACAGATATTCAAGTAATATTACAGATATTCTTTCGGTGCTAAAGGGGTAATGAATCATTTATTAACATATTTAAGAGTAGAAGGCAGCCAGAAAGAAAGTATTAGCAGACTCCGCCCGCCGCCTACACTTGTGGATAACGGTTAAAAAAAGTACTGCGATTCAATTTTCAGAAAATCGATATCAACCGTGATACCTATGAATCGATTTTTAACTGCCTCACGATTAATCGTTACATCCCTAGTGTATATATAATGTGTGTGTGTATAATGTATAATGTGTGTATATATAGTGTGTGTGTGTGTGTATAATGTATAATGTGTGCATATATAATGTGTGTGTGTGTACAATGTATAATGTGTGTGCATGTGTGTGTATTTATGATGTGTGTGTGTGTGTGTGTACAATGTATAATGTGTGTATATATAATGTGTGTGCATGTGTGTGTGTATAATGTGTGTATTTATGATGTGTGTGTGTGCAGACGCCTGAGGAGCAGCTGCAGGAGAAGCGAGTGGAGAAGATGATGAGAGCTGCTGCTAAGGACGTCCATAAGATCCGAGGTCAGAGTCGTAAAGAAGTGCCTGAGGTGCAGAGCTTCAGGTAGGCCCCGCCCACTCCACTCACGCAGCCAATGACCTTACACTGTGTTCCTGGAGGGCTGACATTCTGCCTGTTTGTGCTGTTGCAGGGAGAAGATGGCGTTCTTTACCCGAGCGCGTGGCGGCGTCCCCGACCTGCCCTCGGCCCACGTGTAGAGAAACATTTCAAAGTATTTTCTCTTTCCACGCCGCGCTGGGCGGTGTTATGAAGAATTGTGGAGGCATTATGGATGGTGATGATAGTCTGTGTACATTAGCCATAGCTCTGTTTGTTTGTGTTACTAACCATGCTCTACGTTCCTCCAATCACACCATCAATAATCAATGATTAATCATTCAAACTCCATCCATGTAAGAAAGTCTGACTTTGTTAATCCAGTAATTTAAATTCATCCATAGTTTAAACGTTTTATAAACAAAGCAAACATTGAAATTCACAGCACAATGTTTTGTTTGCTGAACTTTAAGTTAAATTAATTTCATTTGAACCTTTTTGATCTTTTCCCACCACTTCAAACTCAATAATTATAAGTAAATAATTACATAAATATATAATAATTAATGCAGAGACTCTATTCCGCAATTATTGTCATTATTTTGTTATTTATTAGTTATTCTCATTTTTAACTGTATTTTTGATTATTTGATGAAATTAAAAAGGATTAATTAATAATGTAAATGATTTCTAAACAACTCAAACGTTTGGATTCACAGCAGAATGTGTTTGTTTTGGTAAACTTTAATTTCAATTGTTTTGATTTTAACATTTTTTGACCTTCTTTCATTACTTTTACAATAAAAAAAAATCAAACGTAATAATAATTAAAAAAAAACATGCTGAAAATCTATAAATCCTCTGCATTTATTATTATTATTTTGTTATTTATTAATTATTCTGGAAAAAAAAAAACACCAACATTATCCTCAAAGTTCAAATTTTTATGTTTTTTTAAGTTTAAATTTTAAAACATTTTGTGTTTTACACTTTTTTATTAAAATAATATTTATTGACAGTAAATTGCAAACAAATGGAACTAAAACGTTTTTTTTTTTTTTTTTTTTAAACTTTTCAGTAAGAAATTGAAATATTTTCTTTGAACAAAACAGTTTCCGTGCGTTCCTGCAGTTCCTGCTCCAACCTTTAGGTGTCGTCACATTAATCTGAAGGATTGTTAGCTTTAGAACTTCAAAATAAAAGCTGCAGAGGGTTTAAAAGAGTTTAAAGCAGCACTAACCCTCAGGTCGCACTTTACACAAACATTAGAACAAAACGTGTTTCTTTTTAAGTTAAGAAGACAAATGTGAAACGTTAATGATTGTTGGTTCTCAAAGCTCATGATTTTCAACAAATGTACGTTTTTTTTTTTTGTTTTTTTTTACTGACTGTAAATTTTACTTTAAATGTAAAAATTAGTTTGAAACTGAAAACTTGTTGGTTCATGCCTTTGTCATGGTCTTATTTTAGAAAGCTGTGTTGGGAAACAAAAAATGAAAGAGAAGATTGTTTAATCACTTTATTTTGAAAAACTATGAAAATAACGTAATTGCTGAAAAAAATGTGCATAATGAGAAACGTTTTTTGTTCAGAAAATTAATCCTAAAAGCTGGATAGGTGTGCGTTGAAGAATGAAGAAACTATCGCACATTGTCAAATTTAACTTTAAGCTCCACATTTTCACGTTTTTTACAAACTTTGTAAAAATCTGCACAAAAACAATCCGTCTGCGACTTATCTCGATTTTAAACATGAAAAACCAAAACCTTTTTCATGACAACAGTTCACAAAGTTCACAGGATAACATGAGCACCAGTGGAATTGTAACACTCACTTCATCCTGTTCCTGCTGTAAAAGCAGAGGATGTTTCTACAAAATAAGAGTTTGATTTTTACTTAAAGTGTAACTAAACCGCAGGTTTTATCTGACCTACCACTAGGGGAGAATTAAGAAAAAGAAAACGATTATTTAGGGGCGTGTCTCTTGGAGTTTTCTGGTTTTTCCAGCATAGCATGAAAACACTTTTTTCATTAAAAACATGAAGTTAAAGATGACGAGTTGTGTGCGTCCTCTCAACGTTGATCTTCCTGAATGTCAATCATGTTTGTGTGAGATCCAGTGATGATTTCCTTCTTCCTCCTGATGATGATGATGATGATGATGATGATGATGATCAGGTGTCTCTGCTTGTATTTATTGCACTTCCTGTGATCGGGGTTTGATTCTAGGATCTAGTTTTTTATAAAGCTGTGAATTTCCTCTCAGACACTGAAACGAGCTGTAAATATCTCACCAGCACAAAAACAAACCCTGTTTTGTAGTTTCACAATAAAGTTCTTCTTCTAAGCCTTTTGTCTTTGTCTTTTATTTTCTAAACCCCTGACCTGTAAAACCTGGAGTTTTACTGTGAAAGGCTAAAATAAAAATAAAAAACCCTCTGGTTTATTTCATGTAAATTTTGAGTGTTTATCTTAACGGGCAGTCATACGGAAGAGGACTAGGGACAATTTTGATGGAGAAAATAATTTTTGGTAATCCAGAAAAAAGTCGAAAATTCGAGAATAAAGTTAAAACTTCTACTTTATTAAATTAATTTTCTGCATCCAAAATTGGCCCAAATCCTGTTCCGTAAAGTCACACCCATGACGACGTTTCTGTAACAAATAAAGATTTAACCTGGGTAAATGCGTGGAGTTGCTCCTCCTGAGCAGCAGAGGGCGCTGTGCTGCGTCACCGGAGAATCAAAGTCACCAGAAGCGGAAACGTGTCTAACGTGTTTCATCATCCGCCACTAAGTTCACTAGTCCAGCTGGTTCCACTGACTCACTGGTTCACTGGTTCTTACTGACTGTTTCGGTTCACGGAGCTGTGGAGATGGAAGACCGAGTATGCGAGTACACAGCCCGGCTTCAGCAGCAGGTCAGAGCCGCCCGGAGGAGCGTGTGTAGCGGCTAGTTTAGCTACGAGAGTCCGCCTGGAAAACGGCAAATTCAAGGATTTCACGCCTGTTGTCAGAAACTACTCGGACTCATTTGACTCAAACTGTATCCAATAACCGAGTAAAGTTATTGTTTAATAAGCGGCTTATGTTTTTCACAGAACATGTTTTGTTTAATCATAGTTCTTTTTTAATTACTTAAAGTTTACACGTCCAACAAAGAGAAACCTGTTCAGGCAGCTGAAAGACGTTACACTAAAATAGAATTATTGTGTTGTAGTTTTATTTCCGTATTCAATAAACATCAACTGTTTTGTTTTTGACTAGTCCCGGTCACGTGACTAAGATTATACAGTAAAACATGTTAAATAGGCTGAACTTTGAATGGAGTCTTGCACTGCAGTGTTGGCGCCCTCTAGTTTCCTTTCAGGGGAGTTCATGATTAAAAACGTTTAAAAAGTTACATTTGAGTTTTTTTTATATTGTGATTAAGTTACTTTCGGCGAACATATTAATATATTTTATTAATGTGTGTATATATATACCTAAGCTTCACACTGATCACCATATACACAATTACAACATCACATCTCACTTTAAAATAATCAACTCTTCTCCATGCTTTCCATTTCCTACCCTGACTCCCTCTTCCCTGTTCCCTCCCCCCACCCAGGTATAACACTGCTCTCTCTTTTTATTTCCTCCCTATAATAAAGTGTTTCTTATCCTTCCTTAGGGAGGGCTGGTGATTGTATTAAAAAAAACTATCTAAGATATAATCATGATAATTAGCTGAACAAATAGTTAAATAAGTGAATCGATCAGAAGTCAGTGAATGTATCATTTAATTGTGTATTTTAAAGTTGACTGTAAAGCCTCCTTTATCTAAAATACACGTATCAAACTCAAGGCTCGGGGGCCAAATCTGGCCCTTCAAAGCATCTGATTCGCACCACAGAAGAAAATAACACAGAAAACATGAATAATTGTGTAAATGACCAAATAATTCACTTGTAAATTGTTGTTGAAAGAATTTTTTCTCAAATTATTCCGCAAAATCTCCCCAAATGACATTTAAAACTGGTCAAAAAATAAATAAATACATTAAAGGGCATTGAAGTATGTGTCACTTATTGATTAGATATATTTGATGCTTTTCACACTTTATGGAAGTGAGAATTATTCATGTTGAAAGGGTTCGTTTTCCCGCTGAAAACCTGCGGCTCATTTGTGGTCGAACGGGTGTGTGTTTGGTCCCTGAACTAAAGTGTGTGTGTGTGTGTTAGGAGTGTGAGATCCAGTGTCTTTCTGCTGAGGTGGAGAGTCTTGGTCGTGCTCCGGTAGCGAGCGCTCGTCTCCTGGAGCTAAAGGAGGAAAACTCACGTTTGAAATATCGCATCAACGTGTTAAAGAGGGTGAGAATCCTACACAGCTCACTTTCAACTTCCTGCTCCGACAGGAAGTGGTTTTAACACACTTCCTGTCTCAGAGTTTGCAGGAGGATGACGTATCCAATGACGCCATGACCAACATCGTGGTCGCTCTGCAACACGTTTTTGCCACCGCCATCACATCAGCTTTCCCTGATTTGTCCCGCCCACCTCTGGCTGTGTCGCCCAATCAGCAGGCTCGATTTGGAGACTATCAGTGCAACAGCGCCATGGCCATCGCTCAGGTAATTAAATACCAACATTAATAACAATAGTAATAATATATCTATTAGTTGAATTAATAATTGTTGGATCATTCCACTAATGGTCCACACACACTTTGGTCATTTTTACTAATTGTTTCTTAACTCTTCAATATTCACACTGTAAATGTTTACTTTGATCTGATCAATACTTTTGGAATTTGGATAATTTAGTGATTTTTAAAAAAAATAAATTCTATGTTCATTTTCCAGTAAATCTATAACTCCATCACATAGAAAGGTAAATATGGTATAGTAATAAGCTCCACCTACTCTCTCAGAATACACAGATGATGATAATGATGATGATATATGTTAATGTATTTTGAAGGAAAAACACCCAAAAAGAGAAAATGTAGAAAATGAGAAATTTGTTCATAATTAATATTATGTTTTAAAAAATAACTGTTTTTGTTAAAAACAAATAATCAATAAATGATTATCAGACACAGAGACAAACAATGGCCTTAATATTCATCAGTGATGAAATAACTCAAAGTTTGAGTCCAAAATAAAAATGGAGAATTCACATAAAGAAAAATAGTTTTAATATCAAATAAACAGTAACATTTATACCGTAAATTAAAACATATTCTCACATGCAGTTATAGAACAATGAAAATAGTAAATAAAGTATTTGTTCATATTTCCAGAGCGTGTGAGTCTAGAACCAATGTATATCTGCGACTAATCATTAGTGATGTGAACAGTCTATGTTCATAGCTCTAAGCTGATCACATTACAGGGAGCTGAGACATATGCTAAGTAGTTTACTGAACATGTTCCAGACCCAAACACACACTGACTTTGTGACTATTTAGAGGAGCTGACATGTCCACCAGATATATAGGATGTATAGCAGATCTATTTCTATATTCTGAGAGAGTGGGTGGAGCTTATTACTGTACCATATTTACCTTTATATGTGATGGAGTTACAGACATAATGGAAGATGAACATGGAAGCGTAATGACACCCACTCACTATATTATCCATATCTATAAAGTATTGATCAGATCAAACTACACATTTACAGTGAGAATATTGATGAATTAAAGAACAATTGGCAAAAATATCAGAACATTAAGAATATTATGAATATTAGTGAAATGATGTGAAATGACCCAATATCATTTATTAATTTATATTTATTTATAATTATCTGTTGTTCAGCTTCATTCAATTATATACTAATATTGCTCTGGTTTATTTTTTAATATATTTATATATAAATACACAGGTTGAATTCCTAATTATAAGTAAAATATATTTTTTTAGATGTTAAATAATTTTTTTAATTATATTTAAAAAATGTTTTTTTGTTTTTTTTTTAACATGAATTAGGTTGATAATTTCTTGATGGTTCATGGTTTTATTGTTGCTAATTTTAAGTGTGTGCGTGTGTGTAGATGATGAAGGCAAAGGGAATGAAAACCAACCCCAGAGAAATTGCAGAGCAGATTGTCCGACATTTACCTCATAATCAACTGATCCACAACACTGAGATCTCTGGACCAGGTTTGATTCATTTATATCTTCACATCAAACGTTTCATCATTTTAACATGCGTGTGTGTGTGTGTGTGTGTGTGTCAGGGTTCATCAACGTGTTCCTGAAGAAGTCGTTTGTCACTCGTGCTGTGAGCAGTTTGTTGATGAACGGAGTTCGACCTCCAACGCTGCGTCGCAGGAAGAAGGTGAAAAACAAACTTCCTTTGCTTTCATTTCAAAATAAAGGTAGTGTGTGTACTAATGTGTGTATTAAAGGTAGCGTGTGTACTAATGTGTGTATTAAAGGTAGCGTGTGTACTAATGTGTGTATTAAAGGTAGCGTGTGTACTAATGTGTGTATTAAAGGTAGTGGTGGACTTCTCGTCTCCAAACATCGCTAAGGAGATGCACGTTGGTCACCTTCGTTCCACCATCATTGGAGAAAGTTTGTGTCGACTCTTTGAGTTCCTGGGATACGACGTAGTGAGGTACGCAGTGGAAAGCTCTTATTGTGAAAGGGTTAATACTGAACCATGTGGCTCTTATTGTGAAATGTTTCAGACTGAACTTGAGGCTTTTATTGTGAAATGTTTCAGACTGAACCATGTGGGGGACTGGGGGACCCAGTTTGGGATGCTGATAGCTCACCTCCAGGACCAGTTCCCAGATTATCTCAGTGTTTCTCCACCAATCGCAGACCTGCAAGCCTTTTACAAAGTGAGTGTCCTGTTGGACTGGTGACCATGTTATCCTGTGACTCCTCTCTGATGATGATGATGATGATGCGTTTCTTCGTCAGGAGTCAAAGAAGCGTTTTGATGAAGACGAGGACTTTAAGAAGCGTGCGTACAGCTGTGTGGTTCGTCTGCAGAGCAAAGAGCCCAACTTCATCAGAGCCTGGACGCTCATCTGTGACGTCTCCAGGAAAGGTGACGGACCGCTGAGGGCGGAGCCTGTGTGTGCGTGTGAATTTTTAATTTTTTTTTAATTACGATATAGGTAGATTTATACTTTGACAATGATGTATATCCAGATATAGTTTTTCTTCCTTAAATTACATGAAATTAATGAAAATTGCTTTTCATTATATATTTTATCAAATATACAAATACACTAATATATATATATATATATATATATATATATATACACATATACATCCCAAAATAAATGGTACTGCTCTATTAGGAATCTTCTCAATGAAGGAGTATTGGTGACTTTTGCTACGTATCTACAGAGCCTTGTGAAAGTATTCGTCCCCCTTGAACTTTTCGACCTTTTGCCACATTTCAGGCTTCAAACTTAAAGATATAAAACTGTAATTTTTTGTGAAGAATCAACAACAAGTGGGACACAATCATGAAGTGAAACGAAATTTATTGGATATTTCAAACATTTTTAACAAATAAAAAACTGAAAAATTGGGCGTGCAAAATTATTCATCCCCTTTAAGTTAATACTTTGTAGCTCCACCTTTTGCTGTGATAACTACTGTAAGTCACATGGGGTTTGTTTCTATCAGTTTATCACATTGAGAGACTGGAATATTTGTTCAGTCCTCTTTATAAAACATCTGGAGCTCAGTGACGTTGGATGGACAGCGTTTGTTAACAACAGTTTTCAGTTGTTTCCACAGATTCTGGATTGGATTCAGGTCTGGACTTTGACTTGGTCATTCTAACACCTGGAGATGTTTATTTGTGAACCACTGTATCTATTGTAGATGTTGCTTCATGTTTTGGATCATTGTCCCAGTCTCAGGTCTTTTTCAGACTCCATCAGGTTTTCTTCCAGAATGGTCCTGTATTTGGCTCCACCCATCTTCCATCAATTTTAACCATCTTCCCTGTCCCTGCTGAAGAAAAGCAGCCCAAACCATGATGCTGCCACCACCATGTTTGACAGTGGGGATGGTGTGTTCAGGGTGATGAGCTGTGTTGCGTTTACGCCAAACATAACGTTTTGCATTGTTGCCAAAAAGTTCTATTTTGGTTTGGTCCGACCAGAGCACCTTCTTCCACATGTTTGGTGTTTCTCCAGGTGGCTTGTGGCAAACTTTAAATGACACTTTTCATGGATATCTTTAAGAAATGGCTTTCTTCTTGCCACTCTTCCATAAAGGCCAGAGTTGTGCAGTATAGACTGATTGTTGTCCTGTGGACAGAGTCTCCACCTCAGCTGTACATTTCTGCAGTTCATCCAGAGATCATGGGCCTCTTGGCAGCATCTCTGATCAGTTTCTCCTTGTATGAGCTGAAAGTTTAGAGGGTCTTTGTAGATTTGCAGTGGTCTGATACTCCTAACATTTCAATATTATCACTTGCACAGTGCTCCTTGGGATGTTTAAAGCTTGGGAAATCTTTTTGTATCCACATCCAGCTTTAAACTTCTCCACAACAGTATCTCAGACCTGCCTGGTGTGTTCCTTGGTCTTCATGATGCTCTCTGCGCTTTAAACTGACCTCTGAGACTATCACAGAGCAGGTGCATTTATACGGAGACTTGATTCCACACAGGAGGATTCTATTTATCATCATTAGTCATTTAGGTCAACATTGGATCATTCAGAGGTCCTCACTGAACTTTTGGAGAGAGTTTGCTGCACTGAAAGTAAAGGGGATGAATCATTTTACACGCCCAATTTTTCAGTTTTTTATTTGTTAAAAATGTTTGAAATATCCAATAAATTTCGTTTCAGTTCATGATTGTGTCCCACTTGTTGTTGATTCTTCACAGAAAATTACAGTTTTATATCTTTATGTTTGAAGCCTGAAATGTGGCAAAAGGTCGAAAAGTTCAAGGGGGCCGAATACTTTCACAAGGCACTGTCGTTGTCACGTGTTCTGATTAGTAATTGTGTTCAAATGCCACCAGGGGGCGCAAAAACCACTAATAATGACCACTGCTATGGTTTTAAACCGTACCTGTAGTGAATTTGACTCCATGAAAGATCATATATGACAGTCGAGGTTTTAGGTTCTATTCTTTAAAAGCAGGAGATACATTAACACTAACAGTTGTTAGACGCATTTTCTCATTAGTCATGTTAGCTGTAGTGACACAGTTAGTAACCAGACTAATTGATGACCAGGTCTGGGTGGAAAAAAAGCAGCGTTTCACCTCCAAATACAACAGGATCCATTTAGTGCATCTTCTACGTCTACCAGGACCAGCTGCTTCTCTAATGCGGAGGCTAACGTGCTATTGCTAAGTAGCACGTTAGCCTGGTTAGCTTCATCATATTTTAGCTACAGAGACACACACATTAAATTACACATAGAAACCATAGAGGGTTATATCATACGCTTGACCTTTTTATATCACACTACCATATATATATAAAAATATACTGTAATGTCCAGGCTATAAATCACACTGTTTTATTGGCTGCATTACAATAATTTAGCTATTTTCTAAGAAAAATCCACACAAATGCTGCAGCCTAACTTAGGCCACACCCTATTGGCTGATGAGGGTGCCCTTCAGACATCTCGGCCAATCAGAACGGGCAGGTAGGCGGGTTGCTGTACTCAAGTTAGGTTGCAGGGAAGTGTTTGTGTTTCAACTGATAAGTTTCCTTTACTACATGAAGTCTCCTCCTCACTGCTCCACGTCTACATATCAGTACATTTACAGCTTTTTATGGTCATTTTTACTGTAACCACTGATAAACCACTTCATCTGCTCTTCTTACCGTGAACTACCACAGAGTGATCACAGAGAGTCAGACTCTGAGTCAGAATACGGACGTGATCACTTCTGAACAAATCCAACGTGGTGATTTGATAACTTCATGCTGTTATGTTATTATTACAAACTGTCTGACTTTTACTGTAGACGGAGCAGAGATCAGAACATCCATATATCCATAATATCCATGATGTTCTGATCTCTGATCCGTCTGTCTGTCCTCCTTACAGAAGCGTCTCCGTCAGCCTCAGAGTCCAGATCACTGATCAATCTTAACAAACCTAAGGCTGTGATTTTACAACTTTATTCTGTTTATTCTTCTATTATAAACTGACTGATTTTTACTGTATTCATGCTGCAGCGGGCGCTCACGCTCTGACAACATTTATTTCCCGTCATTGCTATGATGACGCAGTGTGCATCATGACAAAATGAGTGATCAGAATGATTCAGTGCAAGCAAAAAATGATATAAACTTTTTAAGTTTTTGGTTGAAATTGTCTTAATGTCCTGATAGAAATTAAGATCTTATTTTCTCTGAAAAAGGAACAAAGTAAATCATCTGTAGCAGCTGTAAACCTGTAATAACTTCTACCAATGGAAAAAACTAACCGTTTTTTTTAACCAATCACGTCTCTCTGTCTCCCTGCTCGTTCTACATCTTTCACATGAACGAGTTCACACTGAAAGCTCGTCACCGCTGACAGAGTTAAAACAGTTTTTAGTCACGTTTTTTAACATATAGAATGATAAAGTTTATTGTTTATTTACTGCTGAATGAGACAACGACGTTTCTACACAATACAAGTGATGAGCTGAGCTCCTCTTCTGCAGCAGCTGTGAGCATGCATGTGAGTGAGACGGAGCACAGAGGGGAGGGGCGAGGGGGGTGAAGGCGGAGCCGTCAGGGAGGCTACATTCAAAATCATGCTAGCTTTTGTATATCACCTACCCTACCTTTAATGTTAATAATTTCATCGTTCCACCTGGTCTTATGTGACAGAGATCTATTTTGTGGCGGCATGAAGCTTAAAAAACCGGGAAAAATCCACAATTTAGCTGCGTCATTGTGTAAACTGTGGAGTTCAAAGCGTGAGAAAAAAGTAGCGGCTTATAGTCCAGAAATTACGGTATATATTGTTATATCACACTGCCATATACAGTATATCATATCACACGACACTATCATATACAGATGGTGGTCATATAATTAGAATATTATGAAAAAGTTGATTTATTTCAGTAATTCTATTCAAAAAGTGAAATTTGTTCATTATATTAATTCATTTCACACAGACTGATATATTTCAAATGTTTATTTATCTTAATGTTGATGATTATAACTGACAATTAATGAAAATCCCAAATTCATTATCTCAGAAAATTAAAATATTACTAAAACTGATACAGATTTATAGAAATGTTGTCCAACTGAAAAGTATGAAGATGAAAAGTATGAAGATGAAAAGTATGAAGATGAAAAGTATGAAGATGAAAAGTATGATCATCTACTCAATACTTAGTTGGTTTTGTCTGAATTACTGCAGCAGTGGGCGTGGCATGGAGTGGATCAGT
>NC_041057.1:455564-475904 GCF_900634775.1 Gouania willdenowi | reverse complement strand
TCGAAAAAAAAAATTGAGTTAGGACCATCATTAGACCCTAAAAACTACTGCAAACATAATGCACATAACTAAACTGGGTTAAGAAAGCAGTAAGGCACAAAAAATGACAAAAAACAAAAATCACCCAAATTCAAAAGTAAGGCTATAGCAAGACATTTTTTTTCAAAAATTTAAAAAAAAAAAAAAATTGAGTTAGGATCATTAATAGACCCTAAAAACAACTGCAAACATAATGCACATACTTAAACTGGGCTAAGAAAGCAGTAAGGCACAAAAAATGACAAAAAACAAAAATCACCCAAAATCAAAAGTAAGGCTATAACAAGGCATTTTTTTTCAAAAATGTAAAAAAAAAAAAAAAAATTGGAGTTAGGACCATCATTAGACCCTAAAAAACTACTGCAAACATAATGCACATACCTAAACTGGGCTAAGAAAGCAGTAAGGCACAAAAAATGACAAAAAACAAAAATCACCCAAAATCAAAAGTAAGGCTATAACAAGGCTTTTTTTTTTTAAAAATTTAGAAAAAAAAAAAAATTGAGTTAGGACCATCATTAGACCCTAAAAACTACTGCAAACATAATGCACATACCTAAACTGGGCTAAGAAAGCAGTAAGGCACAAAAAATGACAAAAAACAAAAATCACCAAAAATCAAAAGTAAGGCTATAACAAGGCATTTTTTTTCAAAAATGTAAAAAAAAAAAAAAATTGAGTTAGGACCATCATTAGACCCTAAAAACTACTGCAAACATAATGCACATACCTAAACTGGGCTAAGAAAGCAGTAAGGCACAAAAAATGACAAAAAAACAAAAATCACCCAAAATCAAAAGTAAGGCTATAACAAGGCTTTTTTTTTTTAAAAATTTCTCAAAAAAAAAATTGAGTTAGGACCATCATTAGACCCTAAAAACTACTGCAAACATAATGCACATACCTAAACTGGGCTAAGAAAGCAGTAAGGCACAAAAAATGACACAAAACAAAAATCACCAAAAATCAAAAGTAAGGCTATAACAAGGCATTTTTTTTCAAAAATTTCGAAAAAAAAAAATTTGAGTTAGGACCATCATTAGACCCTAAAAACTACTGCAAACATAATGCACATACTTAAACTGGGCTAAGAAAGCAGTAAGGCACAAAAAATGACAAAAAACAAAAATCACCAAAAATCAAAAGTAAGGCTATAACAAGGCATTTTTTTTCAAAAACTAAAAAAAAAAAAAAAAAATTGAGTTAGGACCATCATTAGAACCTAAAAACTACTGCAAACATAATGCACATACCTATACTGTGCTAAGAAAGCAGTAAGGCACAAAAAATGACAAAAAACAAAAATCACCCAAATTCAAAAGTAAGGCTATAGCAAGACATTTTTTTTCAAAAATTTAAAAAAAAAAAAAATTGAGTTAGGATCATTAATAGACCCTAAAAACAACTGCAAACATAATGCACATACTTAAACTGGGCTAAGAAAGCAGTAAGGCACAAAAAATGACAAAAAACAAAAATCACCCAAAATCAAAAGTAAGGCTATAACAAGGCTTTTTTTTTTTTTAAAAAATTTCGAAAAAAAAAAAATTGAGTTAGGACCATCATTAGACCCTAAAAACTACTGCAAACATAATGCACATACCTAAACTGGGCTAAGAAAGCAGTAAGGCACAAAAAATGACAAAAAACAAAAATCACCAAAAATCAAAAGTAAGGCTATAACAAGGCATTTTTTTTCAAATATTTCGAAAAAAAAAAATTTGAGTTAGGACCATCATTAGACCCTAAAAACTACTGCAAACATAATGCACATACTTAAACTGGGCAAAGAAAGCAGTAGGGCACAAAAAATGACAAAAAACAAAAATCACCAAAAATCAAAAGTAAGGCTATAACAAGGCATTTTTTTTCAAAAATGTAAAAAAAAAAAAAAATTTGAGTTAGGACCATCATTAGACCCTAAAAACTACTGCAAACATAATGCACATACCTAAACTGGGCAAAGAAAGCAGTAAGGCACAAAAAATGACAAAAAACAAACATCACCCAAAATCAAAAGTAAGGCTATAACAAGGCTTTTTTTTTAAAAAAATTTGGAAAAAAAAAAAATTGAGTTAGGACCATCATTAGACCCTAAAAAACTACTGCAAACATAATGCACATACCTAAACTGGGCTAAGAAAGCAGTAAGGCACAAAAATGACAAAAAACAAAAATCACCAAAATCAAAAGTAAGGCTATAACAAGGCTTTTTTTTTTTAAAAATTTCGAAAAAAAAAAAAATTGAGTTAGGACCATCATTAGACCCTAAAAACTACTGCAAACATAATGCACATACTTAAACGGGTCAAAGAAAGCAGTAAGGCACAAAAAATGACAAAAAACAAAAATCACCAAAAATCAAAAGTAAGGCTATAACAAGGCATTTTTTTTCAAAAATGTAAAAAAAAAAAAAAAAATTGAGTTAGGACCATCATTAGACCCTAAAAACTACTGCAAACATAATGCACATACCTAAACTGGGCTAAGAAAGCAGTAAGGCACAAAAAATGACAAAAAACAAAAATCACCAAAAATCAAAAGTAAGGCTATAACAAGGCATTTTTTTTCAAATATTTCGAAAAAAAAAAATTTGAGTTAGGACCATCATTAGACCCTAAAAACTACTGCAAACATAATGCACATACTTAAACTGGGCAAAGAAAGCAGTAAGGCACAAAAAATGACAAAAAACAAAAATCACCAAAAATCAAAAGTAAGGCTATAACAAGGCATTTTTTTTCAAAAATTAAAAAAAAAAAAAAAAAATTGAGTTAGGACCATCATTAGACCCTAAAAACTACTGCAAACATAATGCACATACCTAAACTGGGCTAAGAAAGCAGTAAGGCACAAAAAATGACAAAAAACAAAAATCACCAAAAATCAAAAGTAAGGCTATAACAAGGCATTTTTTTTCAAAAATTTCGAAAAAAAAAAAATTGAGTTAGGACCATCATTAGACCCTAAAAACTACTGCAAACATAATGCACATACCTAAACTGGGCTAAGAAAGCAGTAAGGCACAAAAAATGACAAAAAAACAAAAATCACCAAAAATCAAAAGTAAGGCATTTTTTTCAAATATTTAAAAAAAAAAAAAAAATTGAGTTAGGACCATCTTTAGACCCTAAAAACTACTGCAAACATAATGCACATACTTAAACCGGGCTAAGAAAGCAGTAAGGCACAAAAAATGACAAAAAACAAAAATCACCCAAAATCAAAAGTAAGGCTATAACAAGGCATTTTTTTCAAAAAAAAAAAAAAATTGAGTTAGGATCATTAATAGACCCTAAAAACAACTGCAAATATAATGCACATACTTAAACTGGGCTAAGAAAGCAGTAAGGCACAAAAATGACAAAAAACAAAAATCACCAAAAATCAAAAGTAAGGCTATAACAAGGCATTTTTTTTCTCAAAAATTTCAAAAAAAAAAAAAAATTGAGTTAGGACCATCATTAGACCCTAAAAACTACTGCAAACATAATGCACATACTTAAACTGGGCTAAGAAAGCAGTAAGACACAAAAAAAGACAAAAAAAAAATCACCCAAAATCAAAAGTAAGGCTATAGCAAGGCATTTTTTTTCAAAAATTTCGAAAAAAAAAAAATTGAGTTAGGACCATCATTAGACCCTAAAAACAACTTCAAAATTAATGCACATACTTAAACTGGGCTAAGAAAGCAGTAAGACACAAAAAATGACAAATAACAAAAATCACCAAAAATCAAAAGTAAGGCTATAGCAAGGCATATTTTTTTCAAAAATTTCAAAAAAAAAAAATTGAGTTGAGACCATGTTAAGACCCTAAAAACTACTGCAAACATAATGCACATACCTAAACTGGGCTAAGAAAGCAGTAAGGCACAAAAAATGACAAAAAACAAAAATCACCAAAAATCAAAAGTATGGCTATAACAAGGCATTTTTTTCAAAAATTTCAAAAAAAAAAAAAATTGAGTTAGGACCATCATTAGACCCTAAAAACTACTGCAAACATAATGCACATACCTTATCTGTGCTAAGAAAGCAGTAAGGCACAAAAAATGACAAAAAACAAATATCACCCAAAATCAAAAGTAAGGCTATAGCAAGGCATTTTTTTCAAAAATTTAAAAAAAAAAAAAAATTGAGTTGGGACCATCATTAGACCCTAAAAACAACTTCAAAAATAATGCACATACTTAAACTGGGCTAAGAAAGCAGTAAGACACAAAAAATGACAAAAAACAAAAATCACCAAAAATCAAAAGTAAGGCTATAACAAGGCTTTTTTTTTTAAAAATTTAAAAAAAAAAAAAATTGAGTTAGGACCATCATTAGACCCTAAAAACTACTGCAAACATAATGCACATACTTAAACTGGTCAAAGAAAGCAGTAAGGCACAAAAAATGACAAAAAACAAAAATCACCAAAAATCAATAGTAAGGCTATAACAAGGCATTTTTTTTCAAAAATTTAAAAAAAAAAAAAAAAATTGCGTTAGGACCATCATTAGACCCTAAAAACTACTGCAAGCATAATGCACATACTTAAACTGGGCAAAGAAAGCAGTAAGGCGCAAAAAATGACAAAAAACAAAAATCACCAAAAATCAAAAGTAAGGCTATAACAAGGCATTTTTTTTCAAAAATTAAAAAAAAAAAAAAAAAAAAAATTGAGTTAGGACCATCATTAGACCCTAAAAACTACTGCAAACATAATGCACCTACCTAAACTGGGCTAAGAAAGCAGTAAGGCACAAAAAATGACAAAAAACAAAAATCACCCAAAATCAAAAGTAAGGCTATAGCAAGGCATTTTTTTTCAAAAATGTAAAAAAAAAAAAAAAGTTGAGTTAGGACCATCATTAGACCCTAAAAACTACTGCAAACATAATGCACATACCTAAACTGGGCTAAGAAAGCAGTAAGGCACAAAAAATGACAAAAAACAAAAATCACCAAAAATCAAAAGTAAGGCTATAACAAGGCATTTTTTTCAAATATTTAAAAAAAAAAAAAAAATTGAGTTAGGACCATCTTTAGACCCTAAAAACTACTGCAAACATAATGCACATACTTAAACCGGGCTAAGAAAGCAGTAAGGCACAAAAAATGACAAAAAACAAAAATCACCCAAAATCAAAAGTAAGGCTATAACAAGGCATTTTTTTCAAAAAAAAAAAAAAATTGAGTTAGGACCATCATTAGACCCTAAAAACTACTGCAAACATAATGCACATACCTAAACTGGGCTAAGAAAGCAGTAAGGCACAAAAAATGACAAAAAACAAAAATCACCAAAAATCAAAAGTAAGGCATTTTTTTCAAATATTTAAAAAAAAAAAAAATTGAGTTAGGACCATCTTTAGACCCTAAAAACTACTGCAAACATAATGCACATACTTAAACCGGGCTAAGAAAGCAGTAAGGCACAAAAAATGACAAAAAACAAAAATCACCCAAAATCAAAAGTAAGGCTATAACAAGGCATTTTTTTCAAAAAAAAAAAAAAAATTGAGTTAGGATCATTAATAGACCCTAAAAACAACTGCAAATATAATGCACATACTTAAACTGGGCTAAGAAAGCAGTAAGGCACAAAAAATGACAAAAAACAAAAATCACCAAAAATCAAAAGTAAGGCTATAACAAGGCATTTTTTTTCTCAAAAATTTCAAAAAAAAAAAAAAATTGAGTTAGGACCATCATTAGACCCTAAAAACTACTGCAAACATAATGCACATACTTAAACTGGGCTAAGAAAGCAGTAAGACACAAAAAATGACAAAAAAAAAATCACCCAAAATCAAAAGTAAGGCTATAGCAAGGCATTTTTTTTCAAAAATTTCGAAAAAAAAAAAATTGAGTTAGGACCATCATTAGACCCTAAAAACAACTTCAAAAATAATGCACATACTTAAACTGGGCTAAGAAAGCAGTAAGACACAAAAAATGACAAATAACAAAAATCACCAAAAATCAAAAGTAAGGCTATAGCAAGGCATATTTTTTTCAAAAATTTCAAAAAAAAAAAATTGAGTTGAGACCATGTTAAGACCCTAAAAACTACTGCAAACATAATGCACATACCTTATCTGTGCTAAGAAAGCAGTAAGGCACAAAAAATGACAAAAAACAAATATCACCCAAAATCAAAAGTAAGGCTATAGCAAGGCATTTTTTTCAAAAATTTAAAAAAAAAAAAAATTGAGTTGGGACCATCATTAGACCCTAAAAACAACTTCAAAAATAATGCACATACTTAAACTGGGCTAAGAAAGCAGTAAGGCACAAAAAATAACAAAAAACAAAAATCACCAAAATCAAAAGTAAGGCTATAACAAGGCTTTTTTTTTAAAAAATTTAAAAAAAAAAAAAATTGAGTTAGGACCATCATTAGACCCTAAAAACTACTGCAAACATAATGCACATACTTAAACTGGTCAAAGAAAGCAGTAAGGCACAAAAAATGACAAAAAACAAAAATCACCAAAAATCAATAGTAAGGCTATAACAAGGCATTTTTTTTCAAAAATTTAAAAAAAAAAAAAAAAAAATGCGTTAGGACCATCATTAGACCCTAAAAACTACTGCAAGCATAATGCACATACTTAAACTGGGCAAAGAAAGCAGTAAGGCGCAAAAAATGACAAAAAACAAAAATCACCAAAAATCAAAAGTAAGGCTATAACAAGGCATTTTTTTTCAAAAATTAAAAAAAAAAAAAAAAAAAAATTGAGTTAGGACCATCATTAGACCCTAAAAACTACTGCAAACATAATGCACATACCTAAACTGGGCTAAGAAAGCAGTAAGGCACAAAAAATGACAAAAAACAAAAATCACCAAAAATCAAAAGTAAGGCTATAACAAGGCTTTTTTTTTTAAAAATTTCGAAAAAAAAAAAATTGAGTTATGACCATCATTAGACCCTAAAAACTACTGCAAACATAATGCACCTACCTAAACTGGGCTAAGAAAGCAGTAAGGCACAAAAAATGACAAAAAACAAAAATCACCCAAAATCAAAAGTAAGGCTATAGCAAGACATTTTTTTTCAAAAATTTCAAAAAAAAAAAAAAATTGAGTTAGGATCATTAATAGACCCTAAAAACAACTGCAAACATAATGCACATACTTAAACTGGGCTAAGAAAGCAGTAAGGCACAAAAAATGACAAAAAACAAAAATCACCCAAAATCAAAAGTAAGGCTATAACAAGGCATTTTTTTTCAAAAATGTAAAAAAAAAAAAAAAATTGAGTTAGGACCATCATTAGACCCTAAAAACTACTGCAAACATAATGCACATACCTAAACTGGGCTAAGAAAGCAGTAAGGCACAAAAAATGACAAAAAACAAAAATCACCAAAAATCAAAAGTAAGGCTATAACAAGGCATTTTTTTCAAATATTTAAAAAAAAAAAAAAATTGAGTTAGGACCATCTTTAGACCCTAAAAAACTACTGCAAACATAATGCACATACTTAAACCGGGCTAAGAAAGCAGTAAGGCACAAAAAATGACAAAAAACAAAAATCACCCAAAATCAAAAGTAAGGCTATAACAAGGCATTTTTTTCAAAAAAAAAAAAAAATTGAGTTAGGACCATCATTAGACCCTAAAAACTACTGCAAACATAATGCACATACCTAAACTGGGCTAAGAAAGCAGTAAGGCACAAAAAATGACAAAAAACAAAAATCACCAAAAATCAAAAGTAAGGCTATATATAACAAGGCTTTTTTTTAAAAAAATTTCGAAAAAAAAAAAATTGAGTTATGACCATCATTAGACCCTAAAAACAACTGCAAATATAATGCACATACTTAAACTGGGCTAAGAAAGCAGTAAGGCACAAAAAATGACAAAAAAATCACCCAATATCAAAAGTAAGGCTATAACAAGGCATTTTTTTTCTCAAAAATTTCAAAAAAAAAAAAAAATTGAGTTAGGACCATCATTAGACCCTAAAAACTACTGCAAACATAATGCACATACTTAAACTGGGCTAAGAAAGCAGTAAGGCACAAAAAATGACAAAAAACAAAAATCACCAAAAATCAAAAGTGATTTTGATTTTTGCCTATAACAAGGCATTTTTTTTCAAAAATTTAAAAAAAAAAAAAAAATTGAGTTAGGACCATCATTAGACCCTAAAAACTACTGCAAACATAATGCACATACCTAAACTGGGCTAAGAAAGCAGTAAGGCACAAAAAATGACAAAAAACAAATATCACCCAAAATCAAAAGTAAGGCTATAACAAGGCATTTTTTTCAAAAATTTCAAAAAAAAAAAAAAATTGAGTTAGGACCATCTAGACCCTAAAAACTACTGCAAACATAATGCACATACCTAAACTGGGCTAAGAAAGCAGTAAGGCACAAAAAATGACAAAAAACAAATATCACCCAAAATCAAAAGTAAGGCTATAGCAAGGCATTTTTTTCAAAAATTAAAAAAAAAAAAAATTGAGTTGAGACCATGTTAAGACCCTAAAAACTACTGCAAACATAATGCACATACCTAAACTGGGCTAAGAAAGCAGTAAGGCACAAAAAATGACAAGAAACAAAAATCACCAAAAATCAAAAGTAAGGCTATCACAAGGCATTGTTTTTCAATAATGTAAAAAAAAAAAAAAATTGAGTTAGGACCCTCATTAGACCCTAAAAACTACTGCAAACATAATGCACATACCTAAACTGGGCTAAGAAAGCAGTAAGGCACAAAAAATGACAAGAAACAAAAATCACCAAAAATCAAAAGTAAGGCTATAACAAGGCATTTTTTTTCAAAAATTTCGAAAAAAAAAATTTGAGTTAGGACCATCATTAGACCCTAAAAACTACTGCAAACATAATGCACATACTTAAACTGGGCAAAGAAAGCAGTAAGGCACAAAAAATGACAAAAAACAAAAATCACCCAAAATCAAAAGTAAGGCTATCACAAGGCATTGTTTTTCAATACTGTAAAAAAAAAAAAAAAAATTGAGTTAGGACCATCATTAGACCCTAAAAACTACCGCAAACATAATGCACATACCTAAACTGGGCTAAGAAAGCAGTAAGGCACAAAAAATGACAAAAAACAAAAATCACCAAAAATCAAAAGTAAGGCTATAACAAGGCTTTTTTTTTTTAAAATTTCGAAAAAAAAAAATTGAGTTAGGACCATCATTAGACCCTAAAAACTACTGCAAACATAATGCACATACCTAAACTGGGCTAAGAAAGCAGTAAGGCACAAAAAATGACAAAAAACAAAAATCACCAAAAATCAAAAGTAAGGCTATAACAAGGCATTTTTTTTAAAAAATTTCGAAAAAAAAAAATTTGAGTTAGGACCATCATTAGACCCTAAAAACTACTGCAAACATAATGGACATACTTAAACTGGGCAAAGAAAGCAGTAAGGCACAAAAAATGACAAAAAACAAAAATCACCAAAAATCAAAAGTAAGGCTATAACAAGGCATTTTTTTTAACAAATTTAAAAAAAAAAAAAAAAATTGAGTTAGGACCATCATTAGACCCTAAAAACTACTGCAAACATAATGCACATACCTAAACTGGGCAAAGAAAGCAGTAAGGCACAAAGAATGACAAAAAAACAAAAATCACCAAAAATCAAAAGTAAGGCTATAACAAGGCATTTTTTTTCAAAAATTAAAAAAAAAAAAAAAAAAATTGGGTTAGGACCATCATTAGACCCTAAAAACTACTGCAAACATAATGCACATACCTAAACTGGGCTAAGAAAGCAGTAAGGCACAAAAAATGACAAAAAACAAAAATCACCAAAAATCAAAAGTAAGGCTATAACAAGGCATTTTTTTTCAAAAATTAAAAAAAAAAAAAAATTGAGTTAGGACCATCATTAGACCCTAAAAACTACTGCAAACATAATGCACATACCTAAACTGGGCTAAGAAAGCAGTAAGGCACAAAAAATGACAAAAAACAAAAATCACCCAAAATCAAAAGTCAGGCTATAACAAGGCTGTTTTTTTAAAAAATTTCGAAAAAAAAAAAAATTGAGTTAGGACCATCATTAGACCCTAAAAACTACTGCAAACATAATGCACATACTTAAACTGGGCAAAGAAAGCAGTAAGGCACAAAAAATGACAAAAAACAAAAATCACCAAAAATCAAAAGTAAGGCTATAGCAAGGCATTTTTTTTTCAAAAATTTCAAAAAAAAAAAAAAAAAAATTGAGTTAGGACCATCATTAGACCATAAAAACAACTTCAAAAAATAATGCACATACTTAAACAGGGCAAAGAAAGCAGTAGGGGACAAAAAATGAGAAAAATAAAAATTCGCCCATATCAAAAAGTAAGGCTATAGCAAGGCATATTTTTTTCAAAAATTTCAAAAAAAAAAAACTGGGTTAGGACCATCATTAGACCCTAAAAACTACTGCAAACATAATGCACATACTTAAACTGGGCTAAGAAAGCAGTAAGGCACAAAAAATGACAAAAAACAAAAATCACCAAAAATCAAAAGTAAGGCTATGACAAGGCATTTTTTTTCAAAAATGTAAAAAAAAAAAAAAAATTGAGTTAGGACCATCATTAGACCCTAAAAACTACTGCAAACATAATGCACATACTTAAACTGGGCAAAGAAAGCAGTAAGGCACAAAAAATGACAAAAAACAAAAATCACCAAAAATCAAAAGTAAGGCTATAACAAGGCATTTTTTTTCAAAAATTTAAAAAAAAAAAAAAATTGAGTTAGGACCATCATTAGACCCTAAAAACTACTGCAAACATAATGCACATACTTAAACTGGGCAAAGAAAGCAGTAAGGCACAAAAAATGACAAAAAACAAAAATCCCCAAAAATCAAAAGTAAGGCTATAACAAGGCATTTTTTTTCAAAAATTTCAAAAAAAAAAAAAAAAAAAATATAGTTAGGACCATCATTAGACCCTAAAAACAACTTCAAAAATAATGCACATACTTAAACAGGGCAAAGAAAGCAGTAGGGGACAAAAATGAGAAAAATAAAAATTCGCCCATATTAAAAAGTAAGGCTATAGCAAGGCATATTTTTTTTAAAAAAAAAGCAGTAGCAAAGAAAGCAGTAAGGCACAAAAAATGACAAAAAACAAAAATCACCAAAAATCAAAAGTAAGGCTATAACAAGGCATTTTTTTTCGAAAATTAAAAAAAAAAAAAAAAATGTGAATTAGGACCATCATTAGACCCTAAAAACTACTGCAAACATAATGCACATACCTAAACTGGGCTAAGAAAGCAGTAAGGCACAAAAAATTACAAAAAACAAAAATCACCCAAAATCAAAAGTAAGGCTATAGCAAGACATTTTTTTTCAAAAATTTCAAAAAAAAAAAAAAATTGAGTTAGGATCATTAATAGACCCTAAAAACAACTGCAAACATAATGCAAATACTTAAACTGGGCTAAGAAAGCAGTAAGGCACAAAAAATGACAAAAAACAAAAATCACCAAAAATCAAAAGTAAGGCTATAGCAAGGCATTTTTTTTCAAAAATTTGGAAAAAAAAAAAACTGGGTTAGGACCATCATTAGACCCTAAAAACAACTGCAAACATAATGCACATACTTAAACTGGGCTAAGAAAGCAGTAAGGCAAAAAAAATGACAAAAAACAAAAATCACCCAAAATCAAAAGTAAGGCTATAACAAGGCATTTTTTTTCAAAAATTTCAAAAAAAAAAATTGAGTTATGTCATGGCAAATTTTATATTCATCATCATATCCTCAAATGTATGTTCATGTGTACAATTTGTCATGTTTTAATACATGACGACTCCATTAATCTTTACACTTTTGAACAGCTGAATCATGATTAAACAGTACAGATCGTATTATTCTCAGTGCAGCACAGTCTCTGCCAAGGACATACACTGACGTACACACTTATCAAGACAGATAAAGACTGGAGCCAAACCTTCTCATAACATCTTCATCATCCTCCAACATTGCCACTATGGGCATCTGACTCCCTCCCTTTTGTCTCTCACTGTTGGGACCTTTTCTTATCTGTATAAAAAGCTTAAGCTTTGAAACTGTTGGGGCGGGGCGCGGCACTTCCTTCGGACGTCCGCCTGGACGGACGCTAATTTTGTTTCACTTTGTTCCACTTTGTATTCTTTTATTTAGTTTAGAATAAAATCATTTTTTATTAAATCATCAATGCTTCTCCTGGATTCTATCATTCAACCAGAGCAATGAATCATGTCTCAAATGAGGTCAACCGTAAATTCTGCCGTAACAATTACGACCATCATTAGACCCTAAAAACTACTGCAAACATAACGCACATACTTAAACTGGGCTAAGAAAGCAGTAAGGCACAAAAAATGACAAAAAACTAAAATCACCCAAAATCAAAAGCAAGGCATTTTTTTTTAAAAAATTTCAAAAAAAAAAAAAAAAATTGAGTTAGGACCATCATTAGACCCTAAAAACTACTGCAAACATAATTCACATACTTAAACTGGGCTAAGAAAGCAGTAGGGGACAAAAAATAAGAAAAATAAAAATTCGCCCATATTAAAAAGTAAGGCTATATTAAGGCATATTTTTTTTCAAAAATTTCAAAAAAAAAAAAAAACTGGGTTGAGACCATGTTAAGACCCTAAAAACCACTACAATGATAATGCACATACTTAAACAGGGCTAAGAAAGCAGTAAGGCACAAAAAAGGAGAAAAAACTAAAATCACTCAAAATCAAAAGTAAGGCTATAGCAAGGCATATTTTTTTCAAAAATTTCAAAAAAAAAAAATTTGGGTTCAGACCATTATTTGAAATTAAAAACTACAGCATTTATCATGCACATACTTAAACAGGTATCACAGGTTTATAGAAGAACTCAAATGCAACGCAGAAAGGAGTAGGAAGAAACTGAAATATCTAACAGATTGAATAAACGGAACCCAAACAAAACAAGGAGGATAACTGAAATATTCCCCAATCGGATTTGTTTAGTAAAGGAACACAGATTCCCCACTTTACAATCAGAATCAGGATCTCTCAATAATTTCAATGAGCTTGAAAGTCTCTCTTCACAGGTTGACAATCTAGCCAGAGACTGACTGAACTGAGGGAGTATATATAACCTCCTCCGACTTGATGAGGGAATGAGGAGCAGCTGTGGAGAGCAGGAAAACATGGACAGGAACAGGCAAAATCAAGGAACAGGGAGTGACTAAATAAGCAGACTCATGACAACAGGGCTAGGAAAGCAGTAAGGCACAAAAAATGACAAAAAACAAAAATCAGCCAAAATCAAAAGTAAGGCTAAAGCAAGGCATAATTTTTCAAAATTTTCCAAAAAAAAAAAATTGAGTTAGGATCATTATTAGACCCTAAAAACAACTGCAAATATAATGCACATACTTAAACAGGGCTAAGAAAGCAGTAGCGCACAAAAAAAAAGAAAAAGAAAAATTCACCCAAAATCAAAAGAAAGGCTATAACAAGGCATATTTTTTCAAAAATTTCAAAAATTTCAAAAAAAAAAAAAAATTGAGGTAGGATCATTATTAGACCCTAAAAACTACTGCAAATATAATGCACATACCTAAACAGTGCTAAGAAAGCAGTTAGGCACAAAAAAGGAGAAAAAACTAAAATCACCCAAATTCAAAAGTGAGGCTATAGCAAGGCATATTTTTTTCAAAAATTCAAAAAAAAAATTCAAAAATTTGAGTTAAGACCATGTTTAGACCCTAAAAACCACTACAATCAAAATGCACATACTTAAACAAGGCTAAGAAAGCAGTAAGGCAGAAAAAAGGAGAAAAAACTAACATCACCCAAAATCAAAAGTCAGGCGATAGTAAGGCATAATTTCTAAAAAATTTCAAACATTTTTTTTTGAGTTAGGACCATTATTATACCCTAAAAACTACTGCAAATATAATGCACATACTTAAACAAGGCTAAGAAAGCAGTAAGGCACAAAAAAGGAGAAAAAACTAAAATCACCGAAAATCAAAAGTAAGGCTATCGCAAGGCATAATTTTTTCAAAAATTTCGAAAAAAAAATTTGAGTTATGACCATCAATAGACCCTAAAAACTACTGCAAATATAATGCACATACTTAAACAGTGCTAAGAAAGCAGTAAGGCACAAAAAAACAAAAATCAACCAAAATTTAAAAGTAAGGCTATAGCAAGGCATATTTTTCCAAACATTTCCAAAATTTCAAAAAAAAAAAAAATTGAGTAAGGACCATTATTAGACCCTAAAAACTACTCCAAACATAATGCACATACTTAAACAGGGCTAAGAAAGCAGTAAGGTACAAACAAGGAGAAAAATAAAATTTCACCCAAAATAAGAGGTAAGGCTAAAACAAGGCATATTTTTTCAAAACTTTTAAAAATACAAAAAAATTAGTTAAGACCATCATTAGACCCTAAAAACCACTGCAAATATAATGCACATACTTAAACAGGGCTAAGAAAGCAAAGACGTTTCTGTGGACGTTTTCCTGCTCTATGATTGGTTGATGGAGGCATGTCCTCGTCCGTCCTCTGATCTACAACAGTTGCTGAAGGCTGAGGCTTCTTCATTCATTGGTTAGGTCTCCTCTTCCTGCAAACAGGAAGTGCAGAAAAGGCATAAAAACAGAACCATCATCACGAGTAAGGAACAGGAAACAGTCACTACACAGACCATCCACAAATACTTCAAAAACATAAAACTGTACACAACTATGTCAACAACATACAACAATTCACACAATTCTAATCTTTATTAAATCATTATTTTGTAACTAATTCTTTACTAAAGACTGATCTGAGTCTTTTTTGTGACTCATTTGCTACAAAGTCATTGTCAAAGACTGAATAGAAACTCTCATTAATCAAAGTTCAATCAGCTCCCGATTAAAAGCTGCTCGTCACTAATAATCCAATTAATCAACTTCGTTAGGATCCGATCGATCACAACGTGAGACAATTAAAAATCGAACAACACAAACTCACACAAGGTCAGATCTATTTATCATACATCTGTGACAGCGGACAGGAACACATCTATTGTTTCCTTCACTCACTACATTTTGTTTTCACTCGATAAACAATAGATTGTTTGTTTGCTAAACTTTGGTTATTTGATTTTTTAATTTGAAATACACACACACACACACACACAAGTAGTGTTGTGTTCAAGACCGCACTATCCGAGACCAAGACTTGCCCGAGACCAGAATGCACCGAGACCAAGACAAGACCAAGACTTTTGGGAGCCGAGACCGAGTCAAGACCAAGACCGAGACAAACCGAGACCAAGACCATAAACATTTTTTTTTTCAATTTAAAAAAATAAATAAATAAATAAAATTATGGCAAGGTTTAACAGTTAAATAACATTCTCTCTTTAATTTTAGTTTATTTTAAATACATTTGACGGACAAAAAAAAAGGTACCTGCAAAAAATTAACTAAAATATTAAAACTACTACTGCTACTGATACATTCACAATTATTCTACATATTTGAAAACAAGATTTTTATGTCAGCTGAATGTACAGCAAGTGTTTAAAAGCATTTCTGCCAAGAAATAATGATTCTTTATTCTGATTCTTTCAGTTGTTCAGGTTTAACAGGTCACAGATTTCACAAGATAAGATTTTAGTTTGAAAAAGCCTTTACACAGGTTATTTTTATTAATTCACTTAGTTGATATAGTTTAATTTGGTTGCTGTAATATAACTGGATATTCAATTCACAAAGATTTCCAACTGTAACTGTAAAAGTGAAACTTTCTGAAATAAAACTAAAAACAAGTTGTCAGCAGTGTAAAAAACATAGATCTACAGGTAGATGTGAAACTAAATAAAACAAACTCAAACCCTGGAAAAGTCATGTAACAAATTAATCAATAGTTATTATATATATATATATATATATATAATTATTATTATTCTGGATACAGTGGAAACAGAAACTATAAAAAATAATTATATTTTGAACCTGTTTATATTGTGGGGAACATATTATATACATACATGTAATTGGAGTCTAAAGTCACAAAAAAACACCACTTTAAAAATATTTAATATTATTTGAGTGCAACTCTGCGGCGATGACGCGCTGGTGACGACATAAACCAAGATGGCGGCGGCCCGGACTACAGCCGACATTATGTAATAAAGCCTTAAAAGACATGGATATAATGAAAAGAGTGGATGGACAGAGACATAAACATGCAGACTTTCACACGGACACACACGGACTTATTAAACACACACGGACTTATTAAACACACACGAACTTATTAAACACACACGGACCTCAGTAAACACGGCAAACAGAACAGACCACCGCTCGGCTGGCACTAGGACCCAGAGGCAGAGTAAGTGCGTCCCCTATCCAGCCTTCACAGACTGTAATATCATCAGTTTATCATTTTACCAGTTATTAGAGCTACTGTCTTTACCAGGGAGATAATATTTATTACTGGTGATTGTTTTCAGGAGTTTTACTGGGATTTTTACCGGTGATTAGTTCATTTCTGTGAGTGTCACACACGTCACTCAGTCACATTAAGGAAGGTTGTGGTCATTATACAGGGTGGATTAAATAATGAATAAAGGATTGTTTTATCCCGTTCTTCTCCGTGTTATTATCACATTATAAATTTTTTTTAAAATAGCAGGAATTAGTGCTGGTCTCGAACGGTCTTGACGGAAAATCCCGAGTCCGAGACAAGACCGAGTCAAAATGCTTCAGAGTCCGAGACAAGACCAAGACCTTTAAAATTTGGTCTCGAGACCGGTCTTGACCACCACAACACTACACACAAGCATGCACACACGCACACACACACGCACGCACACACACACAATTATTAGCCTAAACTGAAGCAGACAAACGTTTCTCTGAAGCTCCAAATAATAAATGTGTGAAAAACATTTCTTTGTTCATATTTTAAATAGATTAAATTTCTTGCCAAAAGAAACACAATTTTGGATTTGTTTTAAAGTCAAATTTATTGAAAAATTATGTATTTTTATCATTTGTCGTCGGAAAAAAACAACAAAAAAACACACACACGCACACGCACACACACACACACACACACACATACACACACACACAGCAGGGTGAGGTTGGAGGGCAAAACCATACAATTGCCCCCACATGAGGACAGATCATCATTAATAAACAGGTTAATGTTTCTGTAACTTGTCAGGTCACCAGATAACATGATCACCAGTTTAACTGATACACTGCATCCAAAGGCTTTGATGGAACAGATTAGTTAAGGATGATGTTCCTGAAACAGTTCCCATGAGCCCTCAGAGCAGCTGCTGTTATGGTCAGACTGGTCATCATGTTGTCCTGTGACAGATGCTGTTTACTCTGTGAAAAGCTCAGAAGTTCACAGACGTTCATCAAAGTTTATGGAGAGAGAGCAGGAACGTCTGCCAGGAGGAGTTTGTGTTTCAGATCCAACGCTTTGAGACTTTGAGAAAGAAAGAAGAACAGCTGTCAGCGACTCATTAACTATTAAAGAGAGGAAAACAACCACAAGATCGTGTTGCTTCCTCTGCAGAACTTCAGCAGGAGAACACAAAGTGTTGGAGCTCATCATTTATTCAGCAACACACACACACCAAGTGCATTCCCAGTATACACATAAAACTGATGCACAGACCACACAACACAAAAAACAGGAGAACCAGAGAAGTCGTTAATTTTAGTTTAAACAAAAATACTAGATGGAAAACGAAAGCCCAGTTGAGCTCTGCTAGCCTCAGCTAGCATTCAATGTTAAACATGTGCCAGCTAGCAATTCAATGCTAACATGTAGCAGCTTGCACCTCAATGCTAAACATGTAGCAGCTAGTACCTCAATGCTAAACATGTAGCAGCTAGTACCTCAATGCTAACATGTAGCAGCTAACATCTCAATGCTAACATGTAGCAGCTAATACCTCAATGCTAACATGTAGCAGCTAGCACCTCAATGCTAACATATAGCAGCTAGCACTTCAATGCTAACATGTAGCAGCTAGCACCTCAATGCTAACATGTAGCAGCTAACACATCAATGCTAGCATGTAGCAGCTAGCACCTCAATGCTAACATGTAGCAGCTAGCATATCAATGCTAACATGTAGCAGCTAGCACATCAATGCTAACATGTAGCAGCTAGCAGCTCAATGCTAACATGTAGCAGCTAGCACCTCAATGTGAACATGTAGCAGCTAGCACTTCAATGCTAACATGTAGCAGCTAGCATATCAATGCTAACATGTAGCAGCTAGCACCTCAATGTGAACATATAGCAGCTAGCACTTCAATGCTAACATGTAGCAGCTAGCACCTCAATGCTAACATGTAGCAGATAGCATATCAATGCTAACATATAGCAGCTAGCACCTCAATGCTAACATGTAGCAGCTAGCACTTCAATGCTAACATGTAGCAGCTAGCACCTCAATGCTAACATGTAGCAGCTAGTACCTCAATGCTAACATGTAGCAGCTAGCACCTCAATGCTAACATGTAGCAGCTAGCACTTCAATGCTAACATGTAGCAGCTAGCACATCAATGCTAACATGTAGCAGCTAGCACATCAATGCTAACATGTAGCAGCTAGCAGCTCAATGCTAACATGTAGCAGCTAGCACCTCAATGTGAACATGTAGCAGCTAGCACTTCAATGCTAACATGTAGCAGCTAGCACTTCAATGCTAACATGTTGCAGCTAGCACATCAATGCTAACATGTAGCAGCTAGCAGCTCAATGCTAACATGTAGCAGCTAGCACCTCAATGTGAACATGTAGCAGCTAGCACTTCAATGTTAACATGTAGCAGCTAGCACTTCAATGCTAACATGTAGCAGCTAGCATATCAATGCTAACATGTAGCAGCTAGCACCTCAATGCTAACATGTAGCAGCTAGCACTTCAATGCTAACATGTAGCAGCTAGCACTTCAATGCTAACATGTAGCAGCTAGTACCTCAATGCTAACATGTAGCAGCTAGCACCTCAATGCTAACATGTAGCAGCTAGCACCTCAATGCTAACATGTAGCAGCTAGCACATCAATGCTAACATGTAGCAGCTAGCACATCAATGCTAACATGTAGCAGCTAACACATCAATGCTAACATGTAGCAGCTAGCACCTCAATGCTAACATGTAGCAGCTAGCACTTCAATGCTAACATGTAGCAGCTAGCACATCAATGCTAACATGTAGCAGTTAGCACATCAATGCTAACATGTAGCAGCTAACACCTCAATGCTAACATGTAGCAGCTAGTACCTCAATGCTAACATGTAGCAGCTAGCACATCAATGCTAACATGTAGCAGCTAACACTTCAATGCTAACATGTAGCAGCTAACACCTCAATGCTAACATGTAGCAGCTAACACCTCAATGCTAACATGTAGCAGCTAACACCTCAATGCTAACATGTAGCAGCTAACACCTCAATGCTAACATGTAGCAGCTAACACCTCAATGCTAACATGTAGCAGCTAGCATATCAATGCTAACATGTAGCAGCTAGCACATCAATGCTAACATGTAGCAGCTAGCAGCTCAATGCTAACATGTAGCAGCTAGCACCTCAATGTGAACATGTAGCAGCTAGCACTTCAATGCTAACATGTAGCAGCTAGCATATCAATGCTAACATGTAGCAGCTAGCACCTCAATGTGAACATGTAGCAGCTAGCACTTCAATGCTAACATGTAGCAGCTAGCACCTCAATGCTAACATGTAGCAGATAGCATATCAATGCTAACATATAGCAGCTAGCACCTCAATGCTAACATGTAGCAGCTAGCACTTCAATGCTAACATGTAGCAGCTAGCACCTCAATGCTAACATGTAGCAGCTAGTACCTCAATGCTAACATGTAGCAGCTAGCACCTCAATGCTAACATGTAGCAGCTAGCACTTCAATGCTAACATGTAGCAGCTAGCACATCAATGCTAACATGTAGCAGCTAGCACATCAATGCTAACATGTAGCAGCTAGCAGCTCAATGCTAACATGTAGCAGCTAGCACCTCAATGTGAACATGTAGCAGCTAGCACTTCAATGCTAACATGTAGCAGCTAGCACTTCAATGCTAACATGTAGCAGCTAGCAGCTCAATGCTAACATGTAGCAGCTAGCACCTCAATGTGAACATGTAGCAGCTAGCACTTCAATGCTAACATGTAGCAGCTAGCACTTCAATGCTAACATGTAGCAGCTAGCACTTCAATGCTAACATGTAGCAGCTAGCATATCAATGCTAACATGTAGCAGCTA
>NC_041057.1:433064-450564 GCF_900634775.1 Gouania willdenowi | reverse complement strand
TGAATGCTGTCACCACACCAGACCGCTATCCTATCCCGCACATTCAGGATTTCTCTGCGCAGCTCGCTGGAGCTTCCGTTTTTTCCAAAGTGGATTTAGTGCGGGGCTACCATCAGGTGCCTGTGCATGAAGCGGATGTTTCCAAAACTGCTATTATAACCCCATTTGGATTATTCGAATTTTTGCGGATGCCCTTTGGCCTGCGGGGGGCCGCGCAGACCTTTCAACGACTCATGGACTCTGTGTTACGGGATTTACCTTTTCTGTTTGTTTATTTGGATGACATTTTGGTTGCCAGTGCTTCGGCAGCCGAACATCTGGAGCATCTGCGTCTGTTGTTTAGGCGGCTGAGTTCTCATGGCCTGATTGTCAACCCAGCAAAGTGTCAGTTTGGGCTCTCTGACATTGATTTCCTCGGCCACCGGGTGTCCTCGCTGGGGGCTGCTCCGCTACCTGCACGGGTGGAGGCAGTTACGGGTTTTCCACGCCCGTCTACTGTCAAGCAGCTCCAGGAGTTCCTGGGCATGGTGAACTTTTATAATCGGTTCATCCCTCGTGCTGCTCACCTCATGCATCCCCTGTATGAGGCTCTTCGCGGGATGAAGGGGTCGCAGGAAGTGGCCTGGTCCTCTGACAGGTTGCAGGCGTTCGAGGCGGCCAGGGCCGCTCTGGCGGGGGCTGCCTTGTTGGCGCATCCCTCTCCCTCGGCTCCACTGGCTCTCACTACAGATGCGTCGGACATTGCTGTGGGCGCGGTGTGTGAGCAGTGGGTGGCTGGAGCATGGCAGCCCCTCGCTTTCTTCAGCAGGCAGCTCCGCACTGCAGAGAGGAGATACAGCACGTTCGACAGGGAGCTCCTGGCTCTTTTCCTCGCCACTCGTCATTTCCGTTTCCTGTTGGAGGGCCGCCGGTTCACGGCGTTTGTGGATCATAAGCCGTTGACCTTTGCCCTGGTCAAAGTCTCGGATCCTTGGTCTGCCCGCCAGCAGCGGCAGCTGGCCGCAATCTCAGAGTTTACCACGGACATTCAACACGTTGCTGGTAAGCACAATGGGGTGGCGGACTGTCTGTCTCGTGTGTTGGTTTCCTCTGTGCATCTAGGCTTGGATTATTCGGCTATGGCGGTGGATCAGGACGGCGATGCAGATCTCCAGGCCTGTCGTTCTGCTGTGACGGGTTTGCAGCTCGTGGACGTGCCCTGCCATGAGGATGGGACCACTCTGCTGTGCGACGTGGCCACCGGACAGCCGCGGCCTCTGGTTCCTGTAGGCTGGCGTCGCAGGATCTTCGATGCTGCTCACGCCTTGTCTCATCCCGGTGTTAAGGCGTCTGTGAAGCTGGTGAGCGCTAAGTTCGTCTGGCCCAGGTTGCGCAGAGACGTCAAAGGATGGGCCGCTGCCTGCGTGCCTTGTCAGCGGGCTAAGGTCCACCAACACGTCAGGGCTCCGCTGGAGCCTTTTCTGGTGCCGGAAAGGCGTTTTGACCACGTGCACGTGGATTTGGTCGGTCCTTTGCCCCCTTCTCGTGGCTGCACGCATCTCCTGACTATGGTGGATAGAACCACTCGGTGGCCGGAGGTGGTGGCCCTGGAATCTACATCGACGGACGTGGTGGGCCGGGCCTTCATCTCTGCTTGGGTCTCGCGGTTCGGCACACCTGCGGATTTGACTTCGGACAGGGGGGCCCAATTCACATCGGGGCTGTGGGACGCAATGGCTGTGGGCCTGGGGGTGCGGCTCCATCGCACTACAGCCTACAACCCCCAGGCGAATGGCCTCTGTGAGCGTTTCCATCGCTCCCTCAAGGCCGCTCTTCGGGCCAGCCTCACGGATGGGGGCTGGGTTGACCGTTTGCCGTGGGTCATGTTGGGCCTGCGCTCTGCTCCCAAAGAGGATCTTCAGTCTTCTGTCGCTGAACTGGTGTATGGGCAGCCTCTGAGGGTCCCGGGGGATTTCCTGCCTGCTGCCTCGGCTCCGGCGGTCCCGATGGCCCCTCGTCTGCCCATTGAGGGGGCCGCAGGGGCGCTGGCTCCGGTTCCTGTGCACCACTGTTTGCCTCGTTTCCGAGTGCCGAGGGATCTCCTGTCATCGAGATTTGTGTTTCTCCGGCGTGGTGGCCACCGCTCCCCGCTCCAACCTCCATACGATGGGCCCTTTCGGGTTGTGGAGGCGGGGCCTAAGAACTTTGTCATTGACTTTGGTGGTCGCCTGGAGCGGGTCTCTGTTGATCGTCTGAAGCCTGCTCACCAGGACCCCGACGGGTTGATGGTTCCGGCCCTGCCTCCTCGCCGGGGTCGTCCTCCTGCTGCTGCTGCTACTGCTCCTGCTGCTGTTCCTGCTTCTGCTGCTCCTGCTACTGCTACGGACTCTGTTCCCCGCCTGGTTTTGTTGCCGGGTGTGCCCCCTCGTCCGGGTCGAGCCCGCCGCCGTCGTGGTCGCCCCCCGCGCCTGCTGGTGTCTGACCCTCCTGGGACTTTGCGAGTCAGCCGTTATGGTCGTCCTATTAGACCTCCTCGGGGGACTTGAGGTGCTTTTGCCCGTTCTGGGTTCATGTTTTGTTTTTTGATATGTTGTCCTTTCTTTGACGTGTTGGTGCTGGGTTTTGTTGTGCCTGGTGCCCATTCTGTCATTTCGGGGGGGGCCTGTGTGGCGGTCCACTAGGGGCACTCATTGCCAGATTGGCCAGGGTATGTGTCACGGTGGGATTGGTTGCACAATCAGGAAGTCTTGTATATATGGTGGTGTTGTCTTGTAGTGAAGCCAAACAATAAACCGCTGGCATCTACTCCGTTCTCTCCGCGCCTCTGTCTTGCCTTGCCTTCCACATCATTATAATTTATATACATTATTTTTTTATTATAAATTATAATAATTTTATTATAATCATTACAAGTTATTTTATTATCATAATTATACATTATTATTAATTGTATTTGAATATTTATACATTTCTAATTTTTTTAGTAGTTACACATTATTATTATTATTAGTTACTTTGTGTAGCTTTGACAGTGTTGTGGTTAAACTGGTGATCATGTTATCTTGTGACTGATTCTGAAGGACAGATGTGATAAAAACAGCTGCTTTTAAACATGTTCTCTCACTTTTCTTCACATGAATACATGCATCAGGCTCCCAGTGGACGGGACGTCAACTAAATAAGTGACAGCGGAGCTTCCAGTGCACGACATGAAGGAGCACAGGGAATCCTGGAGAACAGGAGAAATACTTGGAAACAGAAAGACGGAGCAAACCTGACTAATTTAAAACCTTTTCTCTTTTATTCATGAATAAGTGACGTAAATATTTGATTATAACAACGGCCTGTGTTTGAGTGGAACGCTCACTCTCATTGGACGCAGCGGTTGGTAGGAATGTTATCAGCATTTCTATAATCTGATTTGCTTCAGAACAAATCAAGGCAGATGTTAATGATTTAAAGGAGTCTTAATCAAAAACACCAAAAACATAAAAATATTAAATTCCAAAAAGACCAAAAACACCAGTTAAAAAAAAAAAGGAAAAGAAAAACTGCTTCATAAAACAACAAAAAGGCACAAAACAATGAAAAAAAATATTTTTTTAAAAACGATGCCAAAACTAGGAAAAAATGAATGAATAAAAATAACATCCCAAAATTGAGACAAAAAACATCTGATCAAACAATTTAGCAGAAAAGAACTAAGAAAATGAAACTAAAGTTCACAAATCAACAATAACTACTTTAAATAAACAAGCCAAAGATGAACTAAACCCTGAGGTTGATTGTGGGCGGGGCTCCTGGAGCAATCAAGACATGCCCACTTTAACCTGTAAAATCTCCAAAGAACAATCAATGTCAGGTTTTTCAACCTTGGGGGTGTGACTCCATGTGAGGTCACCCAAAATTGAAAAAAGGGTCACCTGACATGTCTAGTTAATTAAAAAAACAGAAAACTACAGATTAAAAATATATTTTTGTAATTTTTTAGATTATTATTCTTCTTCAAATTAAAACATCACATCTAATCTCAAACAGCTGTAATCTGTACTTCTACTTCATCAAATATAAATCTAGTTAAAAAAACACTGTATAAAAATATGTGAGCTGGTGCATGTGGTCACCATAGTGCTACTCTTACACAATATTCAATGGGGTTACGACCCAACCACTGAGTTATGCTATGCTATGCTATGCTATGCTATGCTATGCTATGCTATGCTATGCTATGCTATGCTATGCTATGCTATGCTACTTCACTACTATCTCCATTCACTATATAGGCTATTCCCTCCTATCACAGGGTAAATGAAAGGTGTTAGAGAGAAGTTAGGAAAAGGACATCACGTTTGTTTTGACAAACTTCCACTAGGTGATGTAATAATCTGACGTCTGTGAAGGTTTGTGACGTCTGCTGTGGATAAAAAACTACAAATTTCCTAAAATGGACTAAAAGCTAATTTCTAACACTTTCCACTGATATAATGTCATAAATCACAGATTTTAATGTAAACCAAAGGAAAAGAGGTTACCATGGCTACCATGAGGAACTCAAGGTAAACTAAAGAACGTCACAGTGAGAATGGTTGATCACACTCACCTTCTACTCACTAATATGAATTATGTTGAATAAAACATCATGTGGATAAAAATGTCTCTGATCATTTTTTATGTCAGTTATAATCTGATAATATGTCTGCATATAATAATACATGGTTTTAGATTATCTAAAGTTGTTCATATTATTGCATTGGTAATTTACATAATCTCCATTACCTATTGGTCATTGTGTGCCTTTAGATGTTGCTGCTGCAATGAATTAGTAAAGGATGTATTGTGGCAAGATGAAGGAACGACTCAGGTGGAGGTTAGTACAGCTTTAATCCTTTCAGCCTGTCCAATGTAACCCACTCCCGGCGCCCACCCACATCCAGCACAAAAGTCTTAGAACCCGCCTCAAGCACCCTAAATGGGCCATCATAAGGGGGCCGAAGCGGCGACCGGTGGGCATCATGCCGCAGAAAAACAAAACGGGCCGTAGCGAGCTCAACAGGCACAAAAGAACGCGGGAAAAATGGTGCACCGGCGTGAGAGCGTTCTCAAAAGAACGCACCGCGGGGCGCGAAAACGGGGCAGAACTCTCAGGCAAAAATTCCCCCGGTACACGGAGTGGCTGACAGAGGACCAACTCAGCAGGGGAGGCATCTAAGTCCTCCTTAGGAGCTGAATGCAGACCAAGCATCACCCATGGCAAACGATCCACCCAGTTACCATCCGAAAGTGCAGCACGCAACGCTGCCTTGAGCGACCGGTGAAAACGCTCACACAAACCGTTAGCCTGGGGATGGTACGTGGTAGTACGGTGAACCTGCACACTCAGGGACCTAGCCAGCACTGACCAGAGTTCCGAGACAAACTGAGGACCTCTGTCGGTGGTGATGTCTGAGGGGGTACCAAAACGCGCGACCCAAGCTAAAAGGAATGCACGAGCAACATCTGCAGACGTCGTGGAAGACAGAGGAACTGCCTCTGGCCATCTGGTGCTCCTATCCACCATCGTCAGCAGGTGTGTAAAGCCTTGTGAGGAAGGCAAAGGACCCACCAGGTCCACATGCACGTGATCGAACCGCCTAGCTGGAATCGGAAATGATTCGAGGGGTGCCCTGGTGTGCCTGTGAACCTTAGCGCGCTGACACGCCACGCACGAAGCCGCCCAATCCTTGACCCTTTTGCGAAACCCAGGCCAGACAAACTTTGCCCCGACCAGCTTGACCGACGCCCGGACCCCCGGGTGCGAGAGGGAGTGAATCAACTCAAACACTCTACGGCGCCAGGAAACCGGCACAACGGGCCGGGGACGTCCCATGGAGACGTCACAGAGGAGCTTAAGGCCTGTACTGGCTGACTTAAGGGTGAGAACGCCTGGATCACTGGCCTGGTCGGCCGCCATGGCAGAAAAATCCACGCCAAGGAGCACAGGACACGCCAGCACACGTGACAAACAATCAGCAACAGGGTTGGCCTTCCCAGCAACATGCTGAATGTCTGTCGTAAACTCAGAGATGAACGCTAGGTGGCGCTGTTGACGAGCTGACCACGGCTCAGACACCTTAGCCATTGCAAACGTCAAAGGCTTATGGTCGACATAGGCTGTGAAAGAACGGCCCTCTAGCAGGAAATGGAAATGACGAGTTGCTAAATACAATGCCAGCAGCTCTCTGTCAAAAACACTGTACCTACGCTCGTTGTCCCTAAGCTTACGGCTGAAAAATGCAAGAGGCTGCCACACGCCAGCCACGCGCTGCTCGACCACCGCCCCCACAGCAACGTCCGAAGCGTCTGTTGTCAGGGCAACAGGTGCGGTGGGCGAGGGGTGCACCAGCAGTGCGGCATCCGCCAGAGCAGCTTTAGCCCGGTCAAAAGCTAGGACACGCTCAGGGGTCCAATCAACCAGGTCCCTGGCTTTCGCCATTTTCAGGGCCCCATAGAGTGGTTGCAGTAGGTGGGCCGCGTGGGGCAAGAAACGATAGCAAAAATTCACCATTCCCAGAAACTCCTGCAGGGACTTAACCGAAACCGGACGGGGAAAATCTGCCACGGCCTGCACTTTGGACGGCAAAGGAACCGCGCCCTGACACAAAATACGATGGCCCAAGAAATCGATCACCAGTAGGCCAAACTGGCACTTAGCAAGGTTAACAATCAGGCCATGATCGTCGAGGCGCTGAAAAGCCAGCTTTAGATGCGACAGGTGATCCTCCACCGACGGACTGGCAACCAGGATATCGTCCAAATAGACGAACACAAACCTAAGGTCGCGCAACACTGAGTCCATCAACCTCTGAAAGGTTTGCGCTGCCCCCTTGAGGCCAAAGGGCATGCGCAAAAACTCAAAGAGGCCAAATGGAGTAATCACTGCGGTCTTAGGAACATCCTCTGCACACACAGGAACCTGATGATAACCGCGCACCAGGTCAACCTTCGAAAAAACCGTCGTGCCCGCCAGGTGCGTGGAAAAATCCTGAATGTGCGGGATGGGATAGCGGTCATGTGCGGTGATGTTATTTAAGCGACGAAAATCACCGCACGGACGCCATGACCCATCAGCCTTGGGCACCATGTGAAGCGGAGAAGCCCACGGGCTGTTGGAGCGCCGGACGATCCCCAAACGCTCCATAGTGAAAAACTCCTCTTTTGCCGTCGCCAATTTCGAGGCATCGAGGCGCCGCGCATGTGCAAAAACCGGTGGGCCTGTGGTGGGTATAAAATGTTCGACACCATGCTTCGTAACCGCAGTAGAAAAAGCGGGAGTGGTCAATGATGGAAAACCCGCCAACAACTGCTGATAGACACCACCGGATGCAGAGAAATTAGCATGTGTTAACGGCCCAAATCCCCCAGTCTGACACGGAAAAGTGGCAAAAGACACAGCATCAATCAAACGGCGATTAGCAACATCCACTAATAAACCATTTGCACACAGAAAATCTGCACCTATGATGGGAACTGCAATGGAAGCAACAACAAAATCCCATTTAAAACTGCGCCCATGTAAACAAACAGTCACAGACCTGATGCCATAAGTCTGAATAGAGGATCCGTTCGCTGCACTCAGCAACGGCCCGCTGCTCCGTGATGACAGGTCCGACTTTGCTGGGCAAAGAAGGCTCTTCTGAGAACCGGAGTCTACCAAGAACCGTCTCCCAGAACGGGAGTCCTCCAAAAACAGCAGCTCCTCTTGCTCGCCAACACCCACAGCTGCTACTGAGTGCTGGCTTTGGCGTCTCCCTGCACCTCAAAAGCGCACGGAGGCACGAAGCGCTGTGCCTTAGAGCCAAAACGCTGGAGTCTCCAAGTGGAGACTCCAGCCACCACCGCCGAGCTCTCATCCACATCCGTCTGCTGCAGGTGTTCCGACGCCACGCCCAGCACGGAGAAACGTCTGGTAGCTAGCATGACCCGATCGGCTTCTTCAACCAACCCTTGATAATCGCCAGCTGCCAAACTTGGGGAGTTGACTAAGTTAGCGCGCACTGGAGGCGGAAGATGACGGAGGAAAATGTGCGGGAAAAGGAAGCCTACATCATCCGATCCCAGTAACGACAGCATGCTGTTCATTAAGTCAACCGCCGAGCCATCACCCAACCCCGGCAGGGAAAGCAACTGATCTGCCCTCTCCGTGGCAGACAGGCTGAATCTCCGGAGCAACAGCTGCTTGAGGGCAGAGTATTTCCCACGGTGCGGCGGGTTGCGCAGCAACTGCATGACACGGCGTGTGGACTGCTGATCCAGAGCCGCGACAACCAAGAAGTACCTGGAGTCGTCCGCCATGATTCCTCTGCAGGTGGAACAGCGCTTCGACATGCTGGAACCACACAGCCGGGTCGCTCTGCCAGAACTCTGGAAGCTTCACAGACTCAGCGAAACCGGCAGGATGTGGGAGTTGGGGCGACATGGCTGACGAAGAGACACTGCCTTCTCCTTCCTCGAACATGTTCGCCACGGGGTCACCAATGTGGCAGGATGAAGGAACGACTCAGGTGGAGGTTAGTACAGCTTTTATCCTTTCAGCAGCATCACATGGATAAAGATACAAAGCGCGGCAAACATTATATATGGCGTAAAACCACACCTCCTACCCATCAACCCCATGGGTGAGAGAACAGTCCCTAAGTGCTCACCACAGTATCAGTGTTTCCTAGGCTAAAGGAGGTTATAAAGGAAGCATTGAGCCTCCTTTCCTTAGCTTAAAGAGAACTTGGACCCTCTTTCACTTCTCAACATGTAGATGGAATGTTTTCAGGAAACCTTAGCGTTGTTCTAAGTGTAATTGTGTTGTTTTGTTGTTTCCCACTAGTGTAAATAAACTAACATGTTGCGTTGCTACAATAATGAATCTATGTGCTCGTACTCTGTGTGAATGAGGAGGAGGAGCTTCACACCTCTAATCTCAACAGACGAACGTTTGCTCAGAGCGTGAGAGCTCATCTGTTACTGTGTCTGCAGGGAGAACATGCAAACTCCTCCCACTAATAACACATTCACAAGAGGAAAGGATGGAGTCAGAATCAGAAAAAGATGTTCTGTTCAGACTGGTGTCCATGCTAACTGATGACCACCATCATCAGTTTCACACAGAGTGAGTCTGAGCTGCTAATTAGTCAGTACTCAATGACATTTACTAATGGTGGAAGAAAATATAGATTCTGCAATATATTGTGATAATTTATAGTGCGATTATCGTATCAATTAAAAAAATGTCCAAATCAAAATTTTAACCATGTTTAACTAAATAAACGTTTAGTATCGCTAACATTAGCATAGCACGTAAACTACCGGGAACTAGGTGTCAGTGAACGCACTTTATTTTAATTAAACATATTGGACACTTTTATAGATATATGTAGTTAGTTTTTTATTAAAGAATTTTAGAACTGAACAGAATCACAATTTGTTGGTGAAGGAAAATTTAACTTTTTAAAAAACATAATTTTACAGTTTGATAAACATTTCACTTGTTAGTTAACATTTACTGGTTCTCACAAGTTTAAAAAATAAAATAAACCATATTTTATACCATTTTGTAAAGGTGACATTTATAATTATATAATTACTGATAGTGTGATGTATATCATATCATTTAGTATCATATATATTGTACCGTGATATGTAAATTCTATCGTATCGTTAAATGAATGGCATTGTAAAAAAACATCTGATAAAACAATTTAGCAGAAAAGAACTAAGTTTTAATGCAAATGGAAAGTCACACACACACACACACACACACACACGTAATGATCAGAAACACTGAAAACAACGCCAACTTCCTCTAACCTGAAGGTTTATCCATCCATCATCAACCGTTTCCAAAGCAACACATCAAAGCCAATCACTCACTTTGTTACTGCTTTTCATCCCAGTGAGAAAATTACCCTTAAAACCATCTTCTTCTTCAAACTAAACTAAACTAAACTAAACTAAACTAAACTATCGTATATTTTTGGACAATGGGAAAGAATTTGTGGATAAAACGGTAAAGACTTTAGGCGTTTAGGAGCTGTTTATCACCCACGCAGCCAAGGTGTTTGTGAGAGAATAGAAAAATAGAAGAATGAATAAATAAATAAATGAGAAAATAAATGGTGTGATAAAAACTGCATTGTTAAAATCTGTTAGCATACAGGTTTAATTGGGTTGATGCACTTCTGTTTGCATAAATGGTGTGTCGTTCAAGTGGACTCCATGATTAACGAATGACGCCTCATGAGTTGGCTATGGGTAGACTATTGCCAACACATTGTTAGTCACAAGTGAAAAGGGTCCAAGCTTTGCCCTTTGAGAAGATAAAATGTGTGTGTGTAAACTATTTGGTTACACTACATAAGAAACTACATGCATATGTTTCTGACAAGCAGAAACCAGAGGAGGTGCATGAAAGACTTGATAAGCAAAAGAGAAAATGGGGCATAATTCTAACAGTAAAGGTGAACAGATGTGGGGTAATGTAACCATAGCAACGTTTAAAGACGTTTGCTGGGTGAGCACACAGACCCATACCAAAAAGTAGAATGGGTGCAAACACGTTTTGGGCTGTAACTTTTACATTTTAAATCACGTATTCATAAACTTTCTATCTACGTGTTCCCTAAATAGAGTTGCATCTTCTGACATAGGCCACGCCCACTCCCACAGCACATTTCTCTTTGTAAGTCACTACATATCAAAAACCTACTTTTTCAAACTCCTCCTAGTGTTTAACTCTATCTGCACCAAACTTTGCACATACAATCCCCAGACTTGCCTGATTAAAAAATTTTCTTCGGTCAAAATAATGCGCAAATTATTAACAAGTAAAGTTTTCTAGGCAATGCAAATTTATTTGTATAGTGCATTTCATACACAAGGCAACTCAATGTGCTTTACATGATAAAACATTCAATTGTTTAAAATAAATAAGAACATTTAAAATCATCAGTAAAATCAATTAAAATCATCAGTAAAATCAAATAAAATCATCAGTAAAATCATCATGACATCATCATCATGACCATAAATCTCTCTCAATCATATGCAGTAGAGAAAAATAGTTCCTTTAACTTTGATTTAAAAATGTTCACATGTGATGCTGACTTCAGCTCTGCTGCAGTTTGTTCCACTTCTTTGCAGCATAACAACTAAAAGCAGTATCACCATGGTTACTGTGAGCTCTGGGCTCCACTATCTGACCTGTGTCCATAGATCTCAGAGACCTGCTGGGTTCATACCTGACTAACATCTCACTGATGTATTCTGGACCAAACCCATTCACACATTTATAACCAGCAGCAGAACTTTACAGTCTCCTCTGAGGCTGACTGGGAGCCAGTGTAATGTGTTCTGACCTCTTTGTTCTGGTTCAGACCTGAGCTGCAGCGTTCTGAACCAGCTGTAGATGTTTGATGAAGACCATTACAATAGTCCAGTCTGCTGGAGATAAAAGCATGGACCAGTTTCTCCTGATCTTTCTGAGTCATTAAACCTTTCACTCTGGAGATGTTCTTTAGGTGGTAGAAGATGTTTTTGTGATAGATTTGATCTGATGCTGAATGTCAGATCTGAGTCAATCAGAACACCAAGGTTTTTGACTTGGTCTTTATCTTCTAAAGATCCAGACTCAGATACTTGCTGACAGCAGTCCTCTTTTCCTTGTTACCAAAGACAATCACCTCCATCTTGTCATGGTTTAGTTGAAGGAAGTTTTCACTCATCCATCAGTTTACTTTTTCTAAACAGTCACACAACACCTCAATGGGACCATAGTCATCTGGGTTCAGTGATAGATATAGTTGTGTGTCATCTGCGTAGCTCTGATAATCAACCTTACAGTTGTGTAAAATGTGTCCTAAAGGAAGCATATAAAGGCTAAACAGAAGAGGTCCAAGAACAGATCCCTGAGGAACCCCACAGGACATTGGTAATCTGTCAGATTCAAAGTTTACAATGTTTACAAAATAACTTTGATCCTCCAAGTAGAACTTAAACCATTACTTTAACATTTAGTCCAACCCATGTTTACAATCTGTGTAACAACATTGTATGATCTACAGTGTCAAATGTAGACTTAGATCCAATAGAATGAGAACAGATACTTTTCCTGAATCAGTGTTCAACCTTATGTCATTGATCACTTTGATCAGATCAGTTTCTGTGCTGTGATCAGAACCAAAACCTGACTGAAATTTATCAAATATTTTGTTGAATGCTAAGAATTGACTCAGTTGGTTGAAGACCACCTTCTCAATGATCTTGGCCATGAATGGAAGGTTCTGATTGGTCTATAGTTAGCCAGTATAGAGGCATCCAGTGTTCTCTTTTTAACAGAGGTTTAACAGCAGCTACTTTCAGGGATTTTGGTACGGTGCCTGATTGGAATGATCAGTTAATTATCTGATACTAATCAGTGATAAATGACTTTACAACAGTTTTAAAGAAGTTTGAGGGTTTTGTGTCAAGGCAACACGTTGATGGATTCAGCTGCTGAACAGTTTCCTCTATTGTTTTTGGGTTCACTGTAATAAACTCTAACATTGTAGGTGACTCCTCCCTCAGTGGTTGAAGCTGTTCAAGCTTTTTGTGATTTTGCTGGTTTGTTCTGATGTTTGACCTTATTGATTGTATTTTTTCATTGAAATTTACAGCAAATTCAGTGCATGGATGTACATAGAGGTGTACATACTCTGTAGTGATATAAAGGGGTTTATTGTAGGTGTGAAATAAAATAGTGTGTGATTTATCTGGTTTAATTCTATGAGACATGAACATGATAAATGATAAATAAAGTTTGCACCAATGCTGCGGTTTTGGTAGTATCTGATAAAAGACATAGATTTGTACAAATAAAACAATTTATTTGATGTAACTTAGCAGGCAGACTGAGAATAACTTCATCTATAAATCGTGTGGCTCACACTTCCAGAGGAAACATTGTGTATGTGTGTGAGACTCGCTACTCCTCCGTGGGCTCACACACACGCACGCGCTTCAGCTGCGCACATGCATGCATTCAGTGACTCACATCAGGTTGAAATGCGAATGTGTCACGCGTCCAATGTGTGAGACTTGAGAGCTTTGCTAGTATATCAGTGTGACTGAGAGTTTCCACTGGATACGTCTCCGCTGCACCACGGCACCGATCCGGTTTTTCCCCGCTGTCCACCGTCCGGTAATCCCCACCAGTTGCGTTTTGAGTGCGTCACGGTGCTCTGTGGCTGGACGACTGTGACGTCACGAGACAGAGGAGTTCTCACAATATTTATATAATCACGTGAGTTATAAACACAATAATAAACAGATAAACAGGTCAGTGTTCCTAATGAAGGAGAAGAAGAAGGTTGGACTCTGGATTTGTCATTGACACATTTTTTTATTAACAGCCAACAGTGAAGAGATAAAACTGTAAAACCAGTAAAACATGAACTAAATCAAAGTTTCTGTAGTTTACAGTGAGTTACAGTATGAGAGAAAACAATATAGTGGATGTGAATGTGTTTTTACACATTATGATGTTGGTGATGTAGTTACTTCAAATATAATCTGAAGTGTTTTATTTTGAAAAGTTACCCGATATTTTATTGCAGAATACGTGCTTAAGTTTAGCTTCAATTTGCTCTGTGCTGATTGATGTGTCGTGCTCCGGTGTCCGTCAGAAATAGAAGTCCTGTGTATATCTGGTGGAGGGAACTGGACTAGCACAGCTGTGACGGTGCAAACACGCAGCGGAAACTGTGGAAATAAACACATGGAAACCTATCAGCTCTGGTAACACGGCGGTGACGTAACGCAGCGGAGCCGCATCCAGTGGAAATCGGGGGTGAGTGCGGCTGCTCAGACGCCCCTCCCCCCTCGCCGGTCTAACCCGCGTTGTCTCTGTGCTGATTTCAAAATAAAATGAAAATAAACGTCTTGAAAATCACCAAATAAGGAACAGTCAAAAAGTCTGTTTCCTCTAAAGAGAACTCCACAGGAGCTCAAAACTAGTGAAAGAGCCTTAAACTATCTTCCTCTGTCTCACTCGTGTGTCTGCTTGGCTGTGTGCGCACGTAGCTACTCAATCTCTTCAGCTACAGTGATTGGCTCTGGCACGCATCAGAGCAGAGCTGTTCAGTGATTGGCTCTGGGCGCACACGTGACTCTAGATGCTGTGCTTCGCCCGCGGGAGACAATTTTATTAAATTATTCATTAAATGCTATTTCAGTACAAAAGACCCACATCACACAGCTTTGAACCAAGATGCAGCTGTGTCGCTCTGTCTGTACACCACAGATTTATGAGGCACAGACACACAGACATCCCTTGCTTTAATAAAGAGATGTTGATATGTGGGTGGGGCATCACATATCCAAAATGCATGCATAATCTAACGAGGCACGAAAGCCAATGACGGAGGAGGAGGAGCTAAGGAGCAGAACGGAGCAGGAAGTGTTTGATGCTAACACTGTGTCTCTGCCTTTGACTGAATATTTCATGTTTAATTACAGTCAGAGTTATTAGAGTTATTATAAGTAGTAAAGTGTTAACCATGGTGTTATTTAGTACATTGATCATGTGATCACACACTGATCATGTGAGCTTGATAAGTTTTTTTAACACCTGTCAGCGTTTAATAAAGGGTTGGACTAAATGTTAAAGTAATGGTTTAAGTTCTACTTGGAGGATCAAAGTTATTTTGTAAACATTGTAAACTTTGAATCTGACAGATTACCAATGTCCTGTGGGGTTCCTCAGGGATCTGTTCTTGGACCTCTTCTGTTTAGCCTTTATATGCTTCCTTTAGGACACATTTTACACAACTGTAAGGTTGATTATCAGAGCTACGCAGATGACACACAACTATATCTATCACTGAACCCAGATGACTATGGTCCCATTGAGGTGTTGTGTGACTGTTTAGAAAAAGTAAACTGATGGATGAGTGAAAACTTCCTTCAACTAAACCATGACAAGATGGAGGTGATTGTCTTTGGTAACAAGGAAAAGAGGACTGCTGTCAGCAAGTATCTGAGTCTAGATCTTTAGAAGATAAAGACCAAGTCAAAAACCTTGGTGTTCTGATTGACTCAGATCTGACATTCAGCATCAGATCAAATCTATCACAAAAACATCTTCTACCACCTAAAGAACATCTCCAGAGTGAAAGGTTTAATGACTCAGAAAGATCAGGAGAAACTGGTCCATGCTTTTATCTCCAGCAGACTGGACTATTGTAATGGTCTTCATCAAACATCTACAGCTGGTTCAGAACGCTGCAGCTCAGGTCTGAACAAGAACAAAGAGGTCAGAACACATTACACTGGCTCCCAGTCAGCCTCAGAGGAGACTGTAAAGTTCTGCTGCTGGTTATAAATGTGTGAATGGGTTTGGTCCAGAATACATCAGTGAGATGTTAGTCAGGTATGAACCCAGCAGGTCTCTGAGATCTATGGACACAGGTCAGATAGTGGAGCCCAGAGTTCACAGTAACCATGGTGATGCTGCTTTTAGTTGTTATGCTGCAAAGAAGTGGAACAAACTGTAGCAGAGCTGAAGTCAGCATCACATGTGAACATTTTTAAATCAAAGTTAAAGGAACTTTTTTTCTCTACTGCATATGATTGAGAGAGAGATTTATGGTCATGATGATGATGTCATGATGATTTTACTGATGATTTTACTGATGATTTTAATTGATTTTACTGATGATTTTAAATGTTCTTATTGATTTTAAACAATTGAATGTTTTATCATGTAAAGCACATTGAGTTGCCTTGAGTATGAAATGCACTATACAAATAAATTTGCCTTGCCTAAAGAGATGATGTAACTGATAATTAAATAATATGTAATTAATGAGACTAATGAGTGTTTGATGAACTAAACATAACATTGTAATGATCAGAGGGAACAGCTCAGCGTGCTGTGTGACGCTGATGTCACGTCCAACGCTGCAGGTCAGCACTGAGCAGCGTGCACTGTGTGCACATCTCTTAAAGTGATAGTGTATCTTTGTCATTGGGAGCCTTAGTGCTCCGCCCTGTCCCTGAAGCCCCTCCCTCTCTGTATATCCACAGCTTTCTCATTATTAATCTCTGATCAATAAATAAACACATTTATACCATCAAGTCTGTAATCCTTGGAGCTGCTGGGACGTGATGTCTTTGGAACAGGAACCAGGCAGGAGGTCTTCCACAGCACACGGACCCTCTGCAGACTCAGGCTCATCAGAATCAGAATCAGAATCAGAAATGTTTTATTTGCCATGTACAGTTTTGAGGACAGTACAAGGAATTTGACTTGGTGGTTGGTGCACAAAACAAGCAACAAAAAGAAATAAAAGAAATAAAAACAGAACAACAAAGCACAACCCAGCAACAATAATAATAATAATAATGATAAATATAAAGGATGAGGGATAAATAAAGGATAGATAGAGAATAAAGGATAAATAGGATAAATATAAATATAAATATATATATACAGTGCAGCAGGTATCAAGCTGGTGGAGGTGGTGATCGGGTGGGGGGGGGGGGGGGGTTCAGTGGGTGACTTGGGGTGTGTTCATGTGGATGGTGGCAGAGGGAAAGAAGCTGTTTTTGTGTCTGGAGGTTCTGGTCCTGATGGACCGAAACCTCCTACCAGAAGGGAGAGATTGAAACAGTTTATGACCGGGGTGGGAGGGGTCGGCCACAATCTTTCCTGCACGCCTCAAAATCCTGGAGGCGTACAGGTCCTGGAGGGAGGGCAGATTGCAGCCGATGACCTTCTCTGCAGAGTGGTGAAGATGTGCTGGAATATTCCACAGAGCTGTGAAGCACAAACCTTCAGTACTCTGGGACAGACTCCATCAGGTCCTGCAGCTTTTCCAGCGTAAAGTTTCACCAGAGATTCACAGACTACATCCCAGTTTGTAGCATCACATCCTCTCAGCGTCTCAAACGCCTCCTCCGACCATCTCCTCACTGGAGAGGGGGTGTTCTGGTGATCATGTTATTTTGTGACTGATTCCAAGGACTGTAACTAAATGTTTTTATGTTGTTTGTGTTAATGTGGGTGACATCATCATAAAGTCAGCAGGTAAAATGATGACCAGGTGAAGTGATACACCCACAGGTAAACTGCTCTAGTTTTAGTACAAATAGAATGCAACAAATATAATCAATCTAACTTATAAATAAATTCAAATATGAATAAATACCACATGTTTCTCCTGAGCTAAAACAAATCCACACAGGTTTTGAAGATTTTTTTTAATTTTGGCATCTTGGAAAACAACTCGATGACGGGCAGTGAGAGTGAGAAGAGGAGGGGGAGGAGCTTATAAATCCACCAAAAAGAACTTACTTCATTTCAGTGATAAAACATCAACAAAGCGACACACGCGCACACACACGCGCACACACTTTATTCTTTTTATTTCATTTTTATACTTCATTCCTAAACCAGTTTAATTCCTTTTCCTTTAACGTTTCAACCTTAAATAAATGTATTTACACTAAAGTTTAT